>NW_020955790.1:5248-107910 GCF_003031625.1 Empidonax traillii
CTCCTTCTTTATACATAGAACTGAAAAAGCTGCACACAAACTTCAGCTGGACATTACAGGGGAGCAGCATTTGAGGATCCATCCCATATATAATGGGATGTTTAAGTAAAACTGCTGTTGCTCATGGAAACATGAAGATTTTTTACTGTGAGGGTGACCAAGCACTGGCACAGGTTGCCCACAGAGGTGGTGAAGTCTCCATCCTTGGAGCCACATGGACATGGTTCTGGGTAACTGACTCTAGGCAGTCCTGCTTGGGCAGGGGAGTTGGACCAGATGGACTCCAGAGGTCCCTGCTAGCCTCAGCCTTTCTGTGATTCTGTAAAAGCTGATCTCTCTCTTCTGTGCAGCTCCAGGGCCTGCCTACTGATAGAGATCTAAGCCTTCTTTAAATTAAAAAAGCGTTTAGAGCCTTCAGTCAAATAGTAATTGGAGGAACAGTCACTGGCAAGTCTGGAAGCAGTAACGCTGACTGGCATTTCTAATCCTGATTCAGTTCACCTCTCTTCACAGAATATGAGTTATTGATTCCCCTTCAGGACTGAATCTGCTGAACACCTTCAGTGTCATCGGTGCTCGTTTTTTCAATGACCAAGTAATCCGCTGTGTAAAAGCCTGGATAATGCACCTGTACCTATAGGGTTGTGTGAATTAGTTGTGCAGCCTGGGGGGAAAAAAAAAAATCTTCAAATAGGCAATCTCTCAGACTGCACCTGTGGCCATTACTTGAGAAACTTGTGCACTGCACGTTACAGAATGCAGTGCTATTGTTCACAGAACATGCGTGCTCTTTCCCATACCCCTACCCAGCTCCCACACCTATGCTGGGAAAACAGGTTCCCATCTGAAGTGAACTCACTGGATTACACAGCAATGGATTGCAAAGCAGACGTGAACATGCTTTTTCTGAACTGGCTAAACTCGGGCATTCCAGAAACACTGACAGCAGCATCTCAGCCTCCAGCACAGATCATGTTCCCAGGGTTTTAGGGGTAACCTGAGGCGAGTCCCAAGCCTCCCCAGTCAACGTGCTTGAAAGTAAACCTGACGTACTTTAGAACAAATGTTTCTAAAGCATTTCAAGTTTGCCCTACACTGAGTACAAGCTACACACACCCATTCAAGTGCAATGTGCATTACTTGGCATTCTGAGCGTCAATTTGAGTCAACTAACAGCTAAGCAACACATTTTTATATACAATTCCCTGGGCTATGCAAGAGGCAGAAATAGAATTTCACCATTTTACAAGAAAAAGATCGGTTCTCCAGTAAACCTCTATCTATGGCTTCTACTTAAATCATGAATTACATTTCTGTATTAAATTTGTTTTGAAATCTAAGCCACAAAAAATCAAATTACAACTTTGAGCCAAGCACTCAACAGAGTTTATTTTTTATATTTATTACTGGGCTGTAATGCTGAATTTTACTGACTCATCCCAACTGATTTTCTCCTTACCTGCACAGACCCACCTCTCTAGAATATCTTCCATGAAGAACAAAGACTGAGGTACAGCCATAGAGAGCTGGTTGACAGATAAAAAGAAGTATTTTAAAACAATTTAGAAAAGGATATCACCCCTGATCATCGTGAGTCTTGTGAAGCCTCATTTAGCCAAAATTGACAGTATTACTGGAGTACAAGTGCACTTCTAGCAAAGGCATGCTTGCCCACCAATCCAGCAGACTAACGTTCAGTACATTCACCTTACAAACACCTCCAAATAGTGACTAGTTACATCAAGTATAAGCTGGCATACAGAAATATGCTTCAGGAGTTAAATTTACTTCTTCAAGAGCAAGAGAGCACACTGCGCAACCAAAATACTGTAGCTGGCTGACCAAAAAACCACTTTGGAAATGATCACACCACCACCAGATATCTTCATTCCACCTGTATTTATTGAAAAATATTTACATATTAGTGTTGTGACTCACCTCAGAAAGGGCCGGGGGGGCTGGGGGCTCACCCAGGTTCTTATTAATAAATCCCTTGGGATGGATTAGAGTGAAAACGACACTGAATAATCAGTGTTTGAAAACATACATATGTAGGGTTTGTTTTAGAACAATTCTGTTTCAAAGGCAAACAGGTATGGTGCCGTTTTGGGTGTTATCATCTATATCTATCATCTACAGCAATACAGCGATCATTAGGATAACACTTAAGGAAGTGCATAGGAGAGAGAAAGGGAAATAAAGGGTAAAGAAGATATATAGATTCAGTGCACACAGGATCCAGCAATGAAACTTGGTAGTTGCAGCTTCCATGTCATTTAGCTGAAGTGGTGGTCTTGATCCACTGGGGTGGGGGAGGGAGGCCCACACTCTCAAAGAAGTTATGAGTTATTACATACCTACAGAACACCTTGTACCTCCCTGGGGTGGGGAGTTTTACCATGGAATAAATAGTGTCATGGGCCATGCTACGAGTCTCCAGTGTCTCCTGGGCACGCACAGAGTTCCTGTGAGGGGCACAGTAAAAAGGTTTTTCCCACCTTTCAGGACAGGCGCAGGGATGGGCTTTGACAGGTCATGCCACGAGCCTCCAACGCCTCCGACAGCCCAGCCAGACATGCAGAGTCCACGTGAAGGGCACGGCAAACACGGCACCTCCCGCCTTTTCAGGACTCGACCCCTCGGCAGCGCTGGTGGAGAGGTGAGCCCCGCTGGGTGAGCAGCACCTAGAGATCCTAGAATGCGCAAATCATTAACCTCTTCAGTCTCTGCCAATTGGTCACTATGCTTTAATAGCATTTTTACATAGGTTAACGAAGAACATCACACTAGGAAGGGGGAAGAGTGATGTAATGTCTTTTCAAATGTCATTTTTTTCCCCCGAGCAGTCACAAGCAAAGAGAGTTCTCAGACTGAGTGTGCTGGAGTCCCACAGTGTGTGCGCCACAGATCGACAGCTTTGCTGACAATGGCATCAGTGTTGTCCTGAGGAATCTACAAAAGATCAGGGCAAGATGCCTTGTTAGAGCACTTCATTTGGACTGTTCTGTTTAAAATAAAGATTCTGAATTTCCAGTTCAGGTTTGTTCTCTTTAGAAAAAAGAGAACAAAACTAGAATCCCACCTGCCTGCCCCATCATCCCATCACCCTTCAGTCCTACACACACCATGTTACCTCCAGGTTAAAAAGCTTTTATTTACAAAATGGTAAGGTTACCACCCAGACATCTCACACTTCACACATCCCTGAGTCGACAGCAGGCAGAACTCACCCTGGCCATCCATGACCACAAACACATCTCATCTAACTAACCTAGGTTACATCGGGACCCTACAGCCCTGCTGGGATGCTCATTACTATTCAAGGTCAGGTTCATGACCCCATCCTCACATCAACAGAAAACACACCCTTGGGTCTGTAGACTTGCACTCAGGAAAGAAGCAAAAAAAAAAAAATAGGCAGCCAGAAACCAACCCCTCTAAGGAGCTTCCATAAAAATTAACCTAACCTCACCTGCACATACTTTCACAGAAAAACCCTTCAGTATCATAAGGAATATTGTCACTTCTGTACAAACATAGATAATACATTCCCCACGCCTAAAAATAACTTCACTCTATGAAAGCCTGACCTCCTCATAGAAAAAATTATTCTTACTCCTGTGCGTTTTATCTTCACCTTTGTACTATTCCACTATTCTCACTGAGGAGTGCAATAATATCCCATGGTACATCTGTAATGATATCAATGGTAACAGGCAAATGACTAAGGCTGAAACACACTTTTTATAAAAGCACAGTAGAGTACTTACATTCTCCAAAAACTGTGTGATCTTTTCTGCAGTATTCAGCGCTATTATCTTCATTTTAAAGGTTAATAATATCTCCAAAGCAACAAAAACGAGAATCTTGCAGGACCCACTAATAACTTTGTCCCAAACCCTACAAGAAAATGAAAAGGAATCACTAAACATTACTGCAGTGCTTATCTGCTTATTTATCTGCTAGAACAGCCTTCATACAATCACCTCTTCACAGATTATTTTTCTGAGCAACAGCAATGTATTGAATTATTTGGGTCAAGGTAAATAAAAGACATTTTATCAACTCTTAAATCTGTTCAGAGCAGAGGGATGGCAAGCAGTAATTGGTATGTACTAATATGGTGTGTTGCTGTTTAGAAATTGAACTGTTTACAAGATCAAGTACAAAAAGCAAATTTTGTTTTAATAGTCTGAACTGTAACAACCACTCTACTGTGTAGGGTAAAGGTAAGAATTTTTCCGAGTGCAAAAAAGAAGAAATTAACTTCATTAGCATGCCTAATACACTCTTTCAAACAGTTAAGTAGCTGAAAATTCAAAGGGATGTAATACTGAACTACTATACCTTAAACAGCTAAATATTCCAGGTCATTGCTGTATGAGATACAAATATGACCTATCAACGGGATATAATCCATTATGTTTAAATCAGGCACAAGGAACAACTACTAAGTCTTCCAATCCATCCCACTGTGCAGACTCTCAGAATTACCTAAGCACTCCTACCACTTCTATGAAGCTGTACTTGGACCCCAGTTTTAAGAAAACCTGACAGGCAGGGCTCCAAAGGCTGCATGTACTTCAGTAACAGAACTTGGATTAACATTAAAATGGATTCTTACTACCAAAACTACCGACAATTTGAAATCACCCTTCATCCAGTAGCTCTCTCTCAGGCCCAGCTCAACATACTCGGGAAGAAAGATTATCCAAAACCAGTGTGAAACCATCTGTCAGATGGCAGGTTTTATGGGCTTGCATTATTTTTAGTTCTTGAATTTTAAGAGCTGTGTCAGAAAGACTTTCTGAGGATTACAGATATTGCTCCTTCTGGGCACTTGTTCAAAGTACATCTCCTTCCAAATAAAATCGCGGGGGACAAAGATCACATACTACCCTCCGTAATTTCTGAATACAGTCACACTAATTGAAAAACATCTTCTGCAGCCCACCTATAAATCTGGATCTGAGGGTGTGCTTCTTCCAAAGGCAACTCAATTTTTGTATGACCTCTCCCAGACAAACTTGCCCTTCAGCCCAGAGTGCCAGCAGAGTACAATGCAGGCACGGCACGAACTTTGAAAGCTGAATTGAAGTGTAGGCATCACACTTTTAAGCAGTGAGAGTCAAGCCAAGAGCCATTAAGATGATGAAGGGACTGCAGCACCTGTCCTGTGAGGAAAGGCTGAGAGAGCTGGGACTGCTCAGCCTGGAGAACAATCTGGGGAATCTCATCAATGTACATAAATTGAAGGGAGAGTGCAAAAAGGATGGAGCCAGGCTCTTTCCAGTCATGCCCAGTAAAGGAGCCTGAGGGAACAAGCACAAATTGGAACACAGGAGGTTCCCTCTGAACATCAGGAAACACTTTTTCAACGGTGAGGGTGACCGAGCACTGGCACAGGTTACCCACAGAGAAGTTGTCTCTCTCCTTGGAGACATTCAAAACTTGTCTGGACATAATCCTGGGCAACTGCTTGAGCAGAGGGACTGGTTGGACCAATGCCCTCCAGAGGTCCCTGTCAACCTCAAATTTTCTGTGATTTTTTGGTAAAAAGCTTTATAATTTGCTGAAAGGTTTGCTGCTGCTACACACTGCTTATTTTTCACACTGTGACTCAAGTCAACTCTTTATCAGTTTCTAAACGTCCCATTCACATAAAATTTTTGACACTATTTTCACCACCTCTCCAATCATCAAAACATTTAGACTAGATTTTAACTTACAATAAAGAAAGGAGGAAAAGAATATGTAAAATCCTCAGGACTACTCACGAAAAAGAACGAAACAAAAACTCCACATGGACAGATGGGGAGAAAAAAGGCACAGCCTTCCCCTTTGCAATTTAGTTTTAATTCCCTGTCTTGCTATAAGAAAAAAATGAGTATAATTCCCATATTGAGAGGAATAACACATAATCCGACATCAAAATCTTACTGTTTCCTTTGCGGTTCAAGCATCCCAGGACAAATTATCACTGTAAATATTACACTGATGTTGAAGTCAGGTCTAGAAGGTTTGAGCAAGGATATGAGAAAACTGAGACGACAGCCTTGTACCATAATGTACAGGTCATCCCTGTTTACTTCTAAAGCATTTTCCTTACCAAACACATCTGTTTCGAACCCAAGAACAGCTTCCCCATGTGTTTCATGTGCATCAGAATTACGTAATTATGAATGACAATTACAAAGAGCAGCAAACCTTAAAAAACAGGAAATAATTTTTGAAGCTAATATTTAAGTGCATGTTAATTCAAAAGTGTAAAGTACAAAACACCCAGTCTCTTTTCATTATTTTGCTTCCAATTCTCCTGACTTCAGCCTCCATAATTACGTTAGGTTCCACGCTATGCTCAGAAAACACTCTATTGTTTTTCTGCATTATTTAGTCTGATTCCAGAACAAATCTTTTTAACAATGGCAAAATGGACGCAGTATCTAAATCACCAGTGTCTTCACAAATTTTGGAAGATGGTGCATAGAAAAGTGGGTGAGATGTCAGCACTAACCAGCTATTCTGCTGCAATATTTTTCCCCTTAACATTTCCAGCTTTTGTTACTCCCAATGCAATTCCACCAGTAACACTGTGGTCAAGAGTCAGCACCTTCTCTGTACCAGCAGAGCCAGGGAGAACAACATAAACTGTGTCAAAAATGGAAAAAACCCAAAGCAGATTAATAGTAGAAGAGAAACATCGTGCCACTGTGCCTATAGCCCTACTCAGGAACGCTGAAAAATTCCCTATATTTGTGTGGTTATCTTCCTCTGTGAAATATAACCATTCAATTAACTACGTGAGCACTTTTGTAGGTATTTGTGTAACAGTGAAACAGTAGTGACAACCACAAGGAAAAATAAAAAGAAACAGGAAGCTCTTAAAGCAAAGAGCATGCCCAGGATTACACAAATAAAACTATTTACTTTTCACTGAGCTTTTTCCTTTGTCAAGATACCACTCACTCTGTGTGCACCTGTGTGTGAAGGGATGCCATTCTCCAGGCGGCTTCTGAGGTTCCTACCCTGCTACAGTGCAGTAGGACACATGAAACACCACAGCATTGCTGCTCTCTCTTTTTCTGAAATATTACCAATAATCTCACAGTTTCACCCCTAGGCTGCAGGGTAGACACACTCAACCTTTCTCCCTGGTTCTGGGTCTCCAGTCGTTCAGGCCAGAGATATCTAAAAAGAGCCAATGCCTTCTCCTCTGCCTGTGCCTCTGGGTGTCCTTCCAATGGTAACTGGGCATGGAGGGACATGATGAGGCTCGCACAAATCTCATCCCAAAGTCAGGTCATAATCTTGTGCCCACCCGTTTATAGAGCTGAGAAGCTGCTCAGTTACTTAAAGGCAAATCAGATTAAGTTTCTCCACAGTAGTAGCTCACATGCACATTTTTATGCCCTCCCACTCCATAGTAAATTTAAGGCATTTTTCATATTTCTGTTGTTTCTACTAACTAATTACTTACATTTTTACAACCAGATATAAATTATGCAGGACATGGAGATCACAGATGTAAAACTGCAGAAGCCATATATTAATACATGAGGTGGTGTCAGTTGGAAAGTCGTAAATTTCAGGAGAATGACCAAACACTTTACCACCACCAAGCTGCCAGAGACTAATAACCTAACACCACCCTGCTAATGCCAAGCCTTCAGTGCAGAATACAAACAACATTACTCAGGAGCACATTACATGATTGGCACCATTAGGCCATAAAAAACGCCTGGCTCATTCACAATTACAACTGCAAAGCTGCACCACCTCTGCTGTGGTTGGATCATCTGGGGTGACAGTGCTGGATTAAACTGGCAGCCAAAGTGCCATTTTGCCTGTAGAGCTGAAGCCACAAAGGGAACAACAAGCTTTAAGAGCAGGGATTTCTAGCTGAGGGCCCACACAGCACCATTGGAAAGCTTTCCAGGCATGGCTTCCCAAACAGATGACCAGGTATGCTGCTGCAGAAATCAAGCAAACAGGGCAATGATGGCATGAAAACAACAGCGTGATGCAGTTCTCTCCCTGTTTGAGAGACAAGTACACTTTTCTGTCCCTCTTAGACTTGTGCTACGGGCTAGTTCATATTCCAGAAATCACCCTGTCTATATTCCAGGTGGGATACAGGGTCTTTGAAATGGTCAGTCTGCTCCTCTCTTTTGCCAATATGGCACCTCTAAGAAGTTTTAAGAACCTTGCTGAATAATATGTCGAGTGTATTAGGGCACACAAAGACACTGCATAAGCTCAAAGGAAATGTTTCTACCTGAAACCTGTCCATATACACTTTCCAAGCCCATTTAAATTAAACCGATGCATAAATTTTACCTATGGTGTGACTGGAAGTGTGCAATAAAAGAGTATTTACACTGAATGGCAATGCCCATCAGAAGTTTAAGCTGGCATTGTGCAACGTCATCCCACCACTATCAGAAAAAATTTCTGCACAGCACATACAAGTCTTGTACATCTCAGAATAAAAACCAAAAAAAAAAAAGGAAAGAAACCCGTGAAATCTAGATTTAGCTGCCTGGCAGAGAGGACTACAATTTATAGATAGTAATCAACCTCTCCAAGAAACACAGTGATAAATCATAAGTTAAATTAAAACCATAAAAGACTGCGTTCACATCATCTCTCACTTCACAAAAAAGTAAGCAAAATTCACAGGAGAATTGGAGGCCTGTTTTCAAATCTCAGCAGTTCCAACACTGCCACTTGGATACATTTCAGATAAGCATTCAGGCTCCTAGATTCTAATCCAAACTGAATCTCTAAGCATTAATTAAGTTCATCTGTCACATGCTACCCATGAAGTATGTTATTTCCTTAGTGAATAAAGCCATTATGACTACAAATGAATAATTCAGAAACCTAAACTGTGAAGAAAAAGCGCACTTTTAACATGTTCCCACAAGAACTGTTGGGAAAAGGGATTGCTCTGCCGTCAGAAGTATCAACACTAAAATTTGTTTTTACTCCACAGTGATACCAAAAGCCAATATTTCGACCGTTTCTACGGGGGAAAAAAAGTATTAAAAAAAAAAAAAAGTATTAAAAAAATTCAAGATAATCAAAATATTCTATTTCAGTAAGATCAAACAGTATATATGAATGCTAAACAGGCACACTGACTAGACAAAATATTTTATGTAAATAAACTGATTCAAAATGATAGAAGTTTGAAACTAAAGGTTCTGACAAGGTGAAATGCGTAATCAAAATTCTTCATCTAGATTTTTCCTTTTACACTATCAAGATGACACAGCTCCATAAAATGTTCTATTTTCAACAGAAATTTTAAAAAACCCTTCGTCTTCCAAGAGCAAAACTGCTCTGATGCAAATTCCTCTTTCAGCAATAGCCCTCAGCCGTAAGACCAAGTAGCAAAATTGAATCACATAAGCTCTAACTAAAAATATTTCCTAGGAGACATGCAAAGAGGTGCAGCAGATTGCAAAGGCCATCTCAGATCACAAAAGCCTATGGAAAAAAAGACCTGAAGAGACTGATAAGTCCCAGCTGGGGCAGTCACTTCTGCTGCCCTTAGTTTACATTTTAAGGCACTAAGTTGCACAAAGAGAAAGCACAATGAAACAAGAGCAATCATTACCTGCTGGAAACAACCTACAAAAGCAAATGTGAAAGAGATGTAGGTAAACTATAGGTGTTCAATTGCTTTTAAGGCTGTAACCAACACACTACCTACTTAATTTCTGTAGCCATAAAAGCGGTACAATCTTTGAACCACATCATCACATACAACCAGTACACAGAGATGACTATTTTGGGGCCTTACAGGTGCTTGATGAGAAGAACTTGCCATGTAACAATTACAGTGCTGCACCTAAAGGTTCAAAATGTTTTTTTCTCTCTAACACATTCCTGGATGACAACAGTAAAACATCCTGAACCTCAAAGGCCACGGTCCCCCAAGACCAGAGAGCATGATTTCTAATCTCACAGCTTGTTCTCTAAAACTTTGTTTTTATAAGGGCCAATAAAACATTTTTAAAAGTAGCCATTTCTCACTTTTCTCCATTAAACGTGAAGTTCCACATAAACAAATAACATTCACTATTTAAGATTATGACCAACTTACCACCACAAAAGCATTCTATACAGAGCAATTTACAAAGCACTCTGTTTCCACACTAGGTTCCTATACTAACTGAAGCCCTGGAATTGATTCCCTTGAAGTAAAAATTCTCTTGAACCTCACCACTTCTCAAAGTTTTCAGGCTGCTGAAAATGAAACCATTGGGTTTTTTGTACCACATCCTGCTCAGCTATTAGCAACTCTTATTAATGCAGAAAGAACATGTTTCTCAACATCCAGCTTGAATTTCCTGCTTTCCAAGAGTTCTCAGGCAGCAGAACTAGAGAAATAATGCCAGCTTCATTTCAAAAGCCTTTCAGTGAAATGCCATGCACAAGAATTTTGTCCTTTTAAAAGCTCAACAACCCACTTCTAGCTGTAGAATCCTGATGCAATCCACTATTTCATTAACTTTGTAATACTCAACCTGCCCTAGCACTTTTTAAAACAAACATTCTGTCATGGTTTAACCTCAGCCAGCAACTGAGCACCACACAGCCAACGCAGCCATTATTCCTGCCACTGGGATGGGAGAAGAACTGGAAGGGTAGAAGTAAGAAACAAACACACGGGTTGAGAAAAAAAGTATTTCATAATTTAAAAGAAATAATAATTAAAAAAACCTGTAAGGAAAAGAAGAAAAAATAACAAAGAGAGGAAAACAAAACTGTGTTAGTGCCACTCAGCAGTAACTAAAACATCCCTGTGTTATCAACACTGTTTTCAGCTTAAATGCAAAACACAGCCCTATATGAGCTACTCTGAAGGAATTTAACTCTATCCCAGCCAAAACTACTACACGTTCCCAAAATCTTTTTCATCTAACAATTATGATGTTACAGTCACTCCCTAAGAAATGATTTTCGTTAAAAAGCCTGAAAACTGTCTACCATTCAGCCATCCATCACTAAGAGAGGATTTTGAGTTTTAAATCCCAGGAGTGTCTAACAGAATCAGCTGGTATTCTTAACTCCATTCTTTTTTAATTTCAGTGGGTGAAATGATCACACAGAGACTGATTATCCTGCATCACCAAAAAAGGGAACTAAATCTGATTTTATCATTTCCAAGTCAGCAATGAAGTCAACACCATAATCTTACAGATAAAATACAGAAAGCTCTTTCCCTGCTAGTGACAATAAAAAGCTAAAAGTACAATGAAGTTACAAATTGAAAGAAGAGAACTTGCCTCTGTAAACTGGACTCAGGTAAACATCCTGCAAAACACTTTTTAAACCAAAGATCATATGGGAGCTTGCTCATGGCAGCACATGCTTTCAGATGCATCAGGAGTCTGTTATCTTCAATGTTCAAATACTGCTCCAGAATTTTTGGCTGAGAAAGGATTGGAAAATTTTAGGTAACTCACATCAGTGACATGTAACGTCTTAGAAAATTAGAATTAGAATTTCAATCGGCATAAAACAAGATGTTAAAATAATGAACTCACATTGTTTTAACTGTTCCAAAATATGAGTGTTGCTGACTTTTGCAATTAATTAGGTACTTTACTAAATAAACAAACTCAGCTTCCTTAAATTGCTGACCACTAGCAGAACTTCCAATATATGCAGTATTCCCTAATGCAAGGAGGTGTTTCAGAGCTTAAGGCAATACAGAGATTAAACATCCACTAATTACTGTTACCTTCACAAGTAAAATCGAGTTTCATTCACCTCAAACCTAATAGCCTTAGCACACATCAAAAAAACTCTACACACAAGGCAGCAAAACCCAGAAAATCAATTCTGAGAGTAAATCCCTGTACAACCCATTAAAAGCTGGACATTGATTTATTGCTTAAAAACCCAAAGTATTTAGAAGGATAAACATGTGGATAATTTTGTCAACTTGTTTAAATTTTAATGTAACACAATACACATTTTCATAAATTCGGGAGTACCTTTATGCTTTTTGTCACAGTTAAGTAAACAGCTAATGGTTTCAGTTGTCAAAGGGAGAAAACACTTCCTTCTTCCATATTCTCACCTGCAGAGTCTTGGTACATTGCTTATATTACAAAAAAAAAAATTAGGGAGGGAGACGCTTGGCACTCTTTATTTAGTGAGAGTACACCACTTTCTTTAAAATTACTCTTTTTTCCTTTGAAAGGAACTAAAGAAATGTGTATGGTTGAATGTATCACCTCCAGAAGTAGGAGGCAGGTTTAAAAATTATTTCTTGTTCCAAACGACTAACAAACAAAGGGCAGGCATCATTTTCTGCAAAACGTATTTTCATTCGGTGTCTGCCAGTGCACAGGTACTCTGATACCTTTACCTCAGTACATACTGTTAACTAAAGAGCTTTTATCTGGTAAGGCTATTTGGAGAATTACAAAAGCTCTCACGATTTTAAAAAGTATGCTTTTTCTTTACAATCAAATTTTAATTTTATAAATCAGTAAGACAGAAATTCAAAATTAACATTCTATGACAGTGTTTAAATGATCAGTGCTAAAAGAAAACTATTCCACTTTTTATTATAACCTAATTTTCAACAGACTGTTTTTCTGAAGACATAGTACCCTGCTCCATTTAAAATGCAAAACCAACTGTGCTTTGTCTATCATACAGTGAGCAGCACTTGGATGCCAGAGATGCAGTCTAAAAAGTAGCAGGCATAGATCAAGACGTTCTTAACTCTGTAATTTAAATTTAATTGTTTAAAATAAAAAAAAAATTGTTAAGTGACCGATTTGTGAGAAATATAATTCACCTAGATACCAGCAACCTTTAGACAACCTAAAAGGAAATATAATTCAACTAGATACAATGTAACCTTTAGACAAGATAAAAAGAAAATAGGATGTAACTGAAAATTACCAGGTAGCAAACAAAACCAATTACTAATGTTACATTTGACTGAGTGTCCTACAGGATAGCACAATCACAGCCTAAAAAGCACTCCTCCCATTTTCTCAAAACAGTTGGTGGAACAGAATCCAAGGGTGTCACCTCTGATGCTCCAGTTGTCTCCATGTATTAATGCCTTCCACAACTGCCTCTCCCCACAAACAGGAGAAAAAAAAAAAAAAAGGTGTTTTTTCCTTACCAGTTGTTGTAATGAATCTTTGTGCTTGCTGTTCAGCTGATTCACAAAGCAACTGACAAGCCAATAGCATTCTATAGGATCCTCCACCATTTCCTCCATTGCTTTAGCAATAGCAAGAAACACTTCATCTTCAGGTTCCTGGAAAACAAAGCCAAAAAACAAGTGAACTACACAGAAACATTGGACTATTCTGATTTAAATTATTCTTATATTCCTTTTCTCTGCGATTTGGGAAAACAAATGGAAATCAATGTACACAAAGAGCTGTTCTGACATTCATAAATAAAACATTGGGCAGTAGCTGCACTATGATGACAAATACTTACTAAAGCAGAGCAAGTAAGACTTGTCTTGATTTTACAACCAAAACACACAACAGGAGCTGGGAAAAACTGTTTCAAAGTCACGAATTTTCTCAAATGAGAAAATACCACATTCTAACAAGGTAGTGATAATCCCACTTACATGGACCACATATTTATACTGCACAGCAGCAGAATTTGTCCTGCTGTTGGTTGCTAAGGGCCTAATGGGATCCTCAAACACCTCTGTCGTGGATGTCACAGCTCATGCAGCCGTAAGCTGTGCCCCTCACCCTCAACACACAGAAAATCATTTGGGTCAAGATAAAACTTCCTAGAGACAAATACCTTCTCCAGATGATGAGTATCTTACTCCCCACAACCCATGACATGGTGGGCATGCCATGACCTTCTCTCATGAGGATATACTTTCCCAACAGAAGTATCAGCCTAAACCACAGGTAATGGTATGACTGCACACAGGGTAGATGTAGGCGAACCAACTCTAAGACCAGCTAGACCTCGTGCCAACAGCTGACTCAGGAACTGTCTAAACTGGGAAGATGCACAAGGAAAGTCTCTGTATTTGCCCCGTTTCTCACAGCAGCCTTTCTTACACAGGCACTACTGACTGCATTGGGAGGCAGGGTAAGAAGCCAGGTATTTCTCCACAGGCTGATGTAAGCAGCAGTAAGCTATGGGATCACAGGTTTTGATGTGTGGAGAGTCTTAAATACTACTGGGATATGTCTCTGCCACGCAGACTGCTGCAATGCACATATCCCTACTTAAACTCTCTGCTTTCAGATCGCACAAAACATCTACCACACTTCTGTATGGTACTCAAACAATTCAAAGTATTTAGACCAATCCAACATCATCTTTATATTCCCCCTGCCTCCACAATAAAACTGCACTACTATCAAGCAGTAACCTCTTACTTAAGGGGACATTACTGCACCAAAAGCAGGCTGGCATAAAGAGAACCAATGCTTTCTGCAGCAAAACAAACCTAAGTTACGGGACTAATAACTGGTGCTCCGCTAAACACCATCTCTGTGAAACCCCATCACACTACTGAGAGCAACCAGTGCTCTGGGATGCACTGACAAAACACTTGCTCAGAAGGCAATACTGGTCCAGAGGGGAGGAATTTTCTGCCCACTGGGTCACAGGCCAAGATCAAGGAAACTTCTCTACAGGAAACTTGCAGGGTAGGACAGCCACATTCCTAGGCAATGGTAAGGGCACGAAAACATTCTCCCTTCTCTAACAACAGAATGCTGTATGTAATCCTCCAGAACAAAATATTATTGAACTTTCCATATTAACTTTAAGCTTTATTTTTTATGTTCTTATGTCAAATTTCAATGTTAATTTTATGGACAAATTTAACATTAAATAAGAGATAAAACCCACTGCAGAAAGCCTTGTGGTTCCTTTCATCTCATCCTCTTTGACAGAGGCTTATACATAAGATCCATACATTGTTTTTCTCATCACTCTTCTGGCTTACCATCACATCAACATCCGTTTGTGAGTACACTGTAAACGGTAGAGTATGTGCATGACCTGACAGAAGCCCTGATCGATTCAGACTAACATAAAAAGGAGGTCAGTACATTAAAGTCTAGATTTAAAAACAAATAATTTAAATATATAATGCAATTTGCATTAAATCATAGCTTGTACTGGCTCTGAATTATCCTTGTTCCAGGACATGTAAGAATCTACGAGCTCCAATAGGATTATGCCATTTTCATTTCAGAGTACAAAATGCTCGAAAGCTAGCAGGCAAAAAACACAAAAGGGATTCTAAGGCATGAAATCTTACGTAAGTACTTAGGGGAAGAAAAAGAGAAAAGCACTTGGACTAAAATTTCTTATTTTATACCAGTACTTCTCTGTTTTCCATTCACCTTACTTGGTCTATCTACATGCATTTGTGGGGTGACTTGCAGTTCACTGACCAGTGTGAAAGCCAAGTTTCGAGGCAATTTTCCTGATTCCAGTTGATGAATGCGCAGGAAAACATCTACCTGTGGGGTAGAATCATTAATAAAGCGAATTACACGAAGGGCATGGTGTATATCCCAGTACTGCTCCTTCCGATACTTCATCACCAAAGCATGAGATTCATGGTGAGGAGGAATAATTCCTAACAAAAATTAAAAAAAAAAAAAAAAAGTAATTAAAAGAAAAAAATATAAGTGACTGTAAAGAGAAATCTTACTTGTTACTGGCTTATACTTATCTAGTTTTTAGTATAGTTATAGTTGCGCATTTGCACCCACCTTCCACTTATCTTGAAAAGTAGGTGCAGAATGATTTTTATTTACATTAGCTGCTCATTTTCCCAAATTCTACACTTTGTCTGAGATGACAGAGAATATATAGATTCAATTGACCAATTTAATCTCTCTAAAACAACATTCAGAAGCAAAATCAATCACACACGTTGAATCAGATTTAGATTAAAACTTAAGAATATCACATAGGCACTTCGCAAGGTAACATTTTTTACATTCTTAGCACAACATGAATATTTTTTCTAGTTTTCTAGGAGAAAAAAAAAATTAAAAAAGAAATAAAAGTATCTAAGTAGGAAAGTAGAGAAGATTAAACTGCATCACCAGAAGAGATGCATAACATTTCACTAGTGGAGCAGAATATTTCTCAGTGCAGAAACCCATGAGAATATTCTTCAAAAATCAGTTTGAAACAAGCTACCTGCTGCTTTATCTCTCATTTTAAGAAAAAAATATTCCTGCCAAGTGTTAAACCATGAAGTGATTGAGTTTCGTAACAAGCGCATCAGACACAAAATTATCTTTTCAGTTCCAACTGCAAACCTGTCTGCATTTCAAAAGCTGGGACAGAGCAAGACATTTTTCATGTTATGCCAAAAGAGAGTCAACATCGTGATTTCGTATATACATACTGCCAACTGCTCTCCTCAAATACAGAAGACAACCTTAGGCAGAAAGAAAAGAAGCTTAAACAACATAGGGATGTCTAAAAATCATCCTGAGTCACACCTAAACAGGAAATTAATGGAGACATTGCTGACATACCATGCAACCAGGGACAGCATCAAGTCTTGGTACACGTCTGAGATAAGGAAGCCTATCCTGTCAGCAAAATTTTCTTAAACTATTAACATTATTTAGAGGACATGCAACACTTCCAATCAGAAATGGACTCGGCTGTCGTTCCAACTACTTAGGGAGATATTTTGCATTCTTTTTCAATACCAGCTTTTCTAACAAGTGTTAACACTGAGATACAGCATAAGAGAAGTTCTTGTTCACCTCTGTTCACCCAAGAAGTATACAGAATGACAGGATGGATGCTTTAAATCAGAATATCTCAAGCTGGAAGGGACCCACAAGGATCGCTGAGTCCAACTCCTGACCCTGCACAGGACCACCCCAAAAAATTACAAGTCTGAGAGCGTTGTCCAAACACTTCTTGAACTTTGGCAGGCTTGGTGCCATGACCACTTCCCTGGGGAGCCTGTTCCAGTGCCCAACCACCTTCTGGGTGAAGCACCTTTTCCAAATATCTAACTTAAACCTCCCCTGACACCGCTTCATGTTGTGAAATGAATCACTCTGGGTTTAAAACACAAAATCTTTCTAAAAATCAATAGAATTTTCCATGCAGTTAACTCAGAAGGTGTTTTGTGTTATCAGATAATTCACAGATCATCTATCTAAAATAGTCAAAGATTGACCACTGGCTCTGCAGTGAGCCATGATTTTGCAGAGACTATATTTTGCTATTATAATTTTGGCTGAAAGATCTTGTACTGAGTCACTTGCCCAAGCCTCCTACGCTATATTTCCTACAACTAATATTTTAAAGATGCTGACTACTTCACTAGGGCCCAGGATGCAATCATCTTTTTTATGGCAAAGGCTTTTATCAAGTAGAATTACTCTGTCAGTTCAATGATCAATGCCAAGAACTTCCAAGTTTCATAATTAGATCTTGCACCTCCTGTGCACTGTTCCTTTACTGCCTTTGCCAGAAACAGGCTCACAAATCCAAATAATCAGGGATATGAAGCCACAACTTTTAAATTGTAGAAAATTAGAGGGGGGGGGGAAGAAAAAAATTAAAATAATTTTTAAAACTCATCTAAAACTTTCTAATACACTATTTCAAACTCCAGACACTGTAGTGGAATACAGAAACCAAGAAGATATTTACTTGAACATTGTTCAAGATTATGGCACAGCCTAAGATAAATAAACATCCTAAACCAGACAAAAACGGTTTTGGAAAATAACCTTTCTGAGGTAGGAATCCCCAACCTTCCTGACTCTGAATCACATGCCAAGAATCTTCATGTACTCTGGAGAGCCAAATGACAAAGAACATGCGGGAGAGTTCACAGGCAGTAAAAGACAGCAGCTCCCAAGCCAATCTGAGGACTGATGCTGCTGGTCTCCCTGATGAGACATTTTGGCTCTCAGCTCCTTTCCTGCCAGCACAGCTCTGGCAGCAGAAGACTGAGCAGAGGAGCCACGCTCAAGCCTTTCAAAAGCGGCACAGTGCTCCCCCACCAAGAGTATGGTAAATCACATTTCTCTTCCACAGATTCAGTCCAACCTTCACACTCGGCCTGTCGGTGTTTCTCTACACGCAGCAACTCTAAGGAAAACAAACTCTCCAGGTACCTTGTAAGGGTCAGAACTCCTGGGCCTTGCACAACCCCTCCTGTCTCCAAGTGACACAAGCTCACATGTAGTAAAACTTTTACCAGATAGTGCAAAGTCAGTAGTACTTTTGAATGAGTCATCTGATGAACGCACTCCAAGGAAAATATAATCTATTTATGGGTTTTCATGGTTTCTGGGGATACCATAACTTGTCTTCGGCCTCATAACTTCTCCAATGGCAAATACAACTCAAAGCCAGAAGCAAAACCAGAAGAAACCAAGATTTTGTGGAACACAAGGCTTTTCTTTAGAGTAAACATGCATCCCATACCTTGCCCAGTTTAAAACTGATCACAGCTTTACTTCAACCTAACTGTTATTTCAGGAACAGCACTGAATACCTTACCAGGTATTGGTGACTTCCTATAACCCACATTTCAAACATTTTATCAATGTAACTGCATAGTGCTAAAAAATTAATAAAGAAACACACTCTCCTAGGTACACTTCAGCAAAGTTCTCAAAAACTATCCATGGAATATTATTTTATAATTGCCATTGTGCATTCGAGATGGATACAAAAGCAGGATAAATATGCAGCAGTAGGTAAAGTAGTACAGAATAATCTACGTCATTACCTCTGTAAAAAATACACCTTTCTACATTCTATGTTATATTTCATACCTAGAAGCACTTTCCACACCAGTATACGATACATGGATGGGAGTGGAAACCTCTGACTAAATGTGCAAAGCTTCTCAATATCTGTAGAGAAATAAAAAGAAAAAAAAATTATTATAAACCTAAATATAAATATTTTTGCGCCTCTGATCTACCTAAGTATGACAAATCTTTAGCTGCTGACTGAAATCCTCACTTTCATCATGTGTTATCAATAAATTCTTTCACCACTTCAACTGGGAATAGAATGTGTCCCATAAACTTCAACAATTTTGAAAAATATATATGTTGGGTTTGATCTACAGTAAAACTATTTTAGGTTTCATCAGGAAGAAACTGCATCATTTTTACAGGTATTTTGTAAATCATGTCACTGTCAAAACAATTAAGGGCTTTTTTAAAAGGGATAACATTTATCTTTCTGTTCTGTTAGAGATGTGGCACTCCTCAGGGACCAACAGCAACAACAAAATCTTCATTGTTTTGAAGTTATATGGAATAAACAGCATGAAATTATGCATTCTCTGATTAAAACTGCTTTCACCAGAAAACTTTTAGTTTCTTCAGCACAAAGAATGAGAGAAGAAAAGAAAAGGAAGCAAACTGACAAGCCTTTACTAGTTCTAAAAATCAGATTTTCAGATCTTTGAAACTCAAAGGTCTGCTAGCAGAGACATTAGTGGCAAACCATGAAAAACTTAAATGAGCATTAAGCACAGCAGCTTAACATTTTCTATTAATTCCTCCCCAGCCCCTTATCACCAAAGTAACAGAGGAAGCAGTGAAATCAACTTGCCCAAACGGTCATCTTTTAATAGAATTTCCAGTGACTTCTTTTCTTCAACTCCACGAAACCCCACTTTTTCATAATACACTGAGCGAAAATTTCTCTGAGAGTCATCAGCCATGACTGATTCCTTCTGGAGAAACAGTAATTCTTTTAAGACTTACAAGAATATATTCCTTTTATGCTTAAGTCAAGTACTTTTGCACACCAATAAAAGTTAACTGCCTATGTTTCTACAGGAGTAATGCACCCTACAGAACATTAAATCTTCCAAGCTTTTTTTCATCATATGCTGAGAAAATCATTACTTTAATCTAAACTAGGTCTAAAGAAATCAACTTTCCAAACAAAACACAGGAAGCTGTTATTTTTTAAGTTATTCCCATGGTAAATTATGATACTTTTCAAAAAGTTTCAAAAAAAGTGTGCTGGAGAGACACTTGCTCCTTTACATTGCACCACTTATTTCAAAACCAACACAAAAAAAAGCAGTTAAGAGTCTGACAAAATTTTGGGTACAGAAACCCTACTCAAGTGTAACTGTTACCCAGGCAAGTAAAATCATTGGGTTTCATACTCACCAGAGGAGGTAACAAGAAGCTAGGATGAGCCAATTTTGGCCTCAGTTGCACAGGGGGTTACAGGAAAGAATAAAGCGAGGGATGTAGGTTTCTTCTTACACTGCAGATATGAACTAAACATTTGTGTTGTTATCAGCTGATGTAATAGCCATTGCCTCGAGCTTGTTATTCCAGCACTGAAAAGGAAAAAAATTGTCTGTGCTGGTTTAAAAAGTAAATTAAATGAACCCAACTCAAGAGAGATGACAAGTCAGAATTACAATTTACTAAGAAGGTCACAATAAATACAATTTTACAGAGAAAAATTGGTCTTAACCCCCAAAGACAGATTTATGACCCAGCATCCTGGGACAAGAACTAAACAATGTTCGTTAGCCCCTGTGCTGAGCACCCCGTGAGCAAAGGAAAGGAAAACCTGTTGGTCCAGATGATGGTCACAGTCCTGTTGAAGTAGCGAGAGCGGCAGTCACAATCCTGCTGAAGTTCTGGTCCACCTGTGGGTCGATAGATGTGTGGTGTCTGAAGTCCCTAAACCCGAAGTTTATACATGTTCAAGTTCAGGTGGGAATGCCCAGTACCTCCCTCAGGACGGGGAGTTTCACAATGGGTGATTTAACTCTGTGGGATATTTTTGGAATCTTTGATGGTCTAGATGTTGCAGCTGCCTATTATGCCAAGGTGGCCCATTAGCAGAGATGACCCCTCAGGCTGGGTGTGAAGGTGTTAATGCCTTTCTGGTGGGGAGTTGTCACAGCTGAGTCACTGGTGTGAAAATAAAGGAACACTCCCCTGGTTTCTTTAACACCCAGCTTGTAGCCTGGGGTGGCAGGTGTGCCCTGGACAGCTGCTGCAAACAATCTATTTATTAACAGTCCATCAGAAATTACACTGAGGGTGCAGAATACACAGCTTTAGTTATACCCACGTAGTGATAAACTGGTCCCAGCCCCTGTAACTAGGACATCTCATCCCTGTAGTGGAAACTGGTGAATTCCAGTGAGTACTTTGTGTTTCGTAACAACTGCAAATGACATTTCAATTCAGTTCAACTTTCTAAATATCAAATCTCTGTCCTCTGCAGCCTTGCATACGTTAGAAAGCTCAATTTCCTAACTCAGAGGACTAAACCCAATATTAACTTTTATGTGTTGTGACAGCAGCAGAACTTGGAGAAAAATATTTTGAGTGAGGGGCAATGGGTGAATGATGCATTATGAACCTTTTCTAGATAAATTCTTATTTTCCTTGCAGAGATGAACCTCAGGATCAAAGGGTGGGCTCAGTTCCGCGCACACTGTGTCTCACCTAAAAAATCCAATGCGCAGGCTGGAAGGTGGAAAGACCTTCCCCGGTTCTTCGTTCGCGAAGAGACTGGCCACATACACATTAGGAGCAAAGCACTTGTGGATATAAACAAAGGCCACAATTTTGCAAAGAATGCACATGTTCAAATCTGTATGTCTACCAGGCCTATTTGTGTTTCAAATTGTGACTGTTTTTAGAGTTTTGTAGCATCACGGCCAAGACCAGAATGACAAAATATAAACCAGGAAACGACTGAATTAATGCCTTCTGAGACAGGTCAAATATTATTTCAAAACCAGAGGGGGAAAAAAAATTACTTGCAAGACATGCCAGTCCTGCACTAGCCTATGAAAATTACTCTGATGTTCATGCACTGTGCATTTAAGGGTCCAGTGACCACAGTGTTCACTATTTACACTGCAGCCGTGTCTAATGATGACTTATGGTGCTAGAGGTACTCAACTTCTTTAAAAAACGCTTAGATTTTCATTTACATTTTCAAATTTTTAATATCTGAATATGTGCTATTTAGAAAAAATTAAAACAAACAAACAAACAAACAAACACGTTTAGCCTGTACCAATTGTGGAAAGCTGACAGGAGCCACAGAACAGGAACAATAAACGTAACTTGAAAAAATAACAGTATTTTCTATTAGAGAGGACTGCTATTTTAATGATTTCAAACTACCACTGTAACAGCAATACATTTTATTATTAAAGCAAGAATATAGTTTCCTCCTCACTCGTAATTTGGCGTAAGCATTTTCATGTCAGGCAAACGACCAGTGTGTTCCAACCTTCACACGAATCTACAACATAATTGAAAAGGGAAGGGGGGTGGTGGGGGGGGGGGAACAAACCACCCAGCCGGCTCACTGGCGACGTTCCGTACAAAAGCCTGCAATTAACTCGCCCTGTCTTCCACTAAAGCACTTTCGGCCTTCGTGGCGGATCTCACGGTACGCCCCTCGTGTCGCTGGGGCTGACGCAGCCCGCCACGGAACGCCCTCCCTCGCAGGCCCCGCCGGAGGCTCCCCACACCCGCCCGTACCTCGGGGCTCGACTCCCGGCCTCCGACACATTCCCTAAGGGAAACCCGCGGGCACACCTCGGCACGGGATCGATGCTCCCCCCCCCCTTACCCTTTCCCGGGGGATCGGATGGCACCGGGACGCCCCTTCCGGCACCGCGGGCGGGCGGGGCGGGGCGGGGCGGGGCGGGCGCAGGCGCGTTTCCCTCGGCCGGCCGTGGCCGGGGCGCTTGGGAGCGTCTTCCTTGTGTGGGGTTGTTGTGTCCCCTCGGGCTCAGCCGGTGTTTTACGCACCCTGGCTGCGCTCCCCGTCGCCTCTCAGTTCAAGCCCTCTGCCCTCCCGGTCCGTCCCCTCATTCCGCTCCGTGCTGTTGCCCGCGTGGCGTGGGTTGGCGCTGAGGGCCGCGCCGCGTTGTTTGCTTTAATTAGTGTGCTTGGGAGTTTTGGCCCCATCCCCTGTGACTTCTGGGGGGACACTTTACTCTGAGCAGTCTCTGGGAGTCGGGGTGCGTTTTCCAAGTCCCAGGATTTACCCCGGCGGATGTGACCAAAGCACTGGATACTAAATATCCTGCCCCTCAGAACACATAAAGGACCTAGGTCTCGCTGTTGAAAGCCTCAAATATCAACCTGTCCTGATAAAACTGTGAGACATCAGACTAGTAATGTGATTTTTATTTTGGGTTGAGGTTTTTTTGTCGTCGGTGGTGATGTTTTTATTCGGATATATGAGACCTTGCCAGCCTCTAGCTGTATGATTGCAGGGACTAAGCAGCTGCTTTTAGCAGGAGCTGAGTTTTCAGCTCGTGGCCCCTTTCCAGGAGCAGAAACTTGAACGAGACCATCAAACACCGGAGTTAGCCGCACCAAGATTTGGAAGTACTAGAATCACAGAATCAGGGAATCGGTAAGGTTGGAAAAGACCCCCGAGATTATCGAGTCCAACCTATGACCGAACATCAGCATGTCAACTAGACCAACTAAGTGCCGCATCCAGTCTTTCCTTAAACACCTTCACCACCGCCCTGGGCAGTCCATTTCAATGTTTAACAACCCTTTCCATGAAGAAATCCTCCTGACGTCCTCCTATTTTCAAATGCACAGAACGTCCCATTATTTCAATGTTAACCAACGCTTTTGGAACTGCCCAGGGGAAAGCTCGCTGTTAGAAGAATAGGCAGGCTTTTGTCGGACGCAGCTCACACAGGAGTGTGTTTCTTGGGTCAGAACAAGGCCTAGCAAATACATTTATTGAAGTAATTCCACACAGCAGCAGGTGGCAGGCTGGTTCCATTTTTGGTCGGGTTGGACTTCTCCGACTCAAATATATCTTTTATCGATAGATGGCACTTGTCTCTGGATGAGATCTGTTTGGTGGTGTAGGGAGCTAACCAGTATCACAAGGTTTAGGAAGCAGCTACTGAAATTAAATCTCTTCAGTTTTCAATCATTCAATTCTGGCCTGATCAAGAAGTATTACATAACTATAGTGGAGCTCTGAAAAAGACTGAAGCCTAGCGCAATTTATTTTAGCACTAATTTATTGTACAGCAGATACAGAACATTAACAACTATGCCATTGCTAAAAATTCCTACTCAAAAAAAGGTCTGAAACATTTAGCTGCATAAAAATACAGCATAAAAACAATACCTGTCCTGAAAAACAATAAAACTAATATACCCCGCACAGTAAAGTCTCTAAATCCAGTATATAGAAAGCTTCTTAATCGTGTTACTTATTCACTGAGATTTTCTTATTGGTGCCTGTAAACAGTCTCTAACATAATAGGTTATAGTGGGATCAGTTGTATATATATTGTTGACATAAATATTTAGGTCAAGGGGAAATGAATTAGTTTAATATGAGATTTTTCAAAACACAAATGAAATTAAAGGCATAGGTTCAGCATGGCATGAACTGTTAATGACTACAATGATTATTATGTGGTGACACATCCACAGTGAAACAAAGATGACTAACCTATTTTTTAGAAAGGCAGCCACGCATAGGGTTGGACTTTATTACTTTAACAGCCTTTTTATCTCTTACCTGCCCTTCTGCATCCAACTGGACTAGCTAAGTGACTCCGTATACTGTAAATCAGTTTGTAAAGCACACAAGTGACTCATTACTTAAATATTTAATTTAAAACATTTTATATTTTCATAAACCAAATAATGACCTTATTTTCCTTTGTCTAGGGACATAAAGTATCTTCATTCCTATTGACAGAATCTCCTTCCTGCCACTGTAAATGAAAGCAGAAATTAATCATTAATAGCTGCTAGTGTCAATCAGCCAAGTGGAGGCCTGTGTTTATAATAAAATTGATTAATACATCATTAATCAATAGTACTTTCCTAGGCATTTGTCCAATGATAATCTAAATAATGATTTTTTTTTTTTTAAACTGCAATAGCATCAGAAAAGGTAGCACACATGAAAGATAAAAGGGAAACAGGTTTGGAATTGGTTTGAGATTATCTGAGATAGCAGAGCCAAACTAATTAGTACCCTGCTAGCATACTGCATCTCTTGTTTTTATCCATTACTTTGAGTATTACCGCGTTTGCATTTTGTAGTGACATCTTTATGTTGCACTACTGAATTCCCCACCGACATACAAAGTCACATGAGAAGAAAGCCAAGCAGTCAGTGCTAATGTCTTTTATTACAAAATACAAAATGCATTGTGTCCCCGGTTCTCTATGACGTGCCACGAAAGCTGGAATAATTTTATGGGAGCCATGCGCTGCTCTTGAAAAGTCAGTTCCGTCTCTCCTGTATGACTGATCTATCAGTGGAATTACAGGTTATCAGAAGCACACTTTATTATGTGAATTTATCAAGAGAAGTGGAAAATAGAAAACAATGGAATGCCAATTTTATGCAGCATGGAGGTCCATTTTACATGGCATTGTAACGTATGATGTAATATTCAAAAAGTAAGTGAAGTTTTCATGTGGGTTTAATTTCCTCTGAACTAGCAGAAGATGTACTTTTTTTTTTTTTTTTTAAAGACACTTGTCTGATGTCTTCACACTGTATCAGAAGCAGTGTGTACTTTCAACTTGGTAATGCACCATCTCTTGTTCCTGTTGCAATAGGATGTTTAGGGAAGGAGTTACAAGTTCGGACATTTCAGCTTTTCTAAGGTATCACCTCCTGTTTCTCCACAAGCATGAGTAGTTCCAGATGCAGAGTAGGGCTGTGTTAATGGAAAGGACAATTTATTTATACATTCATATAACCTTTTCGTTATGAAAATCAGCGGACCTAGAAAAGCTTGGCCCCGTTTCCTGGCCAAAACAGCATCACTCTGCTGTTTACATTCTATCCGAGAGAAGAATGCAAATGTTGTCACTATTAACATTCACAATTTAATTCCTTGTTGAAGTCAGATGGAAAAAATATAACACTCTGGGGTAAAAAGATTAAAAAAGCTGTCTGGCAGCAAAGGGGAATTCAGCCCTTCATTTTAGTATGGTAGGACAACAGACAGGTCTGTCTCCAAACAGAGCAAACACTGTCTTTGTAATCATGCACACACATCCCCAAATGACAACAAGGAAAAGGCTTATGGGGCTGAAAATAGCATAAGGAGCAGCTGAACTTGGAAATCTGAGTTCGAATATGTCCTACCCCTCTGTTTTCTCATCCTGCTAGAGAATGAGAGTACTTCAGAGGTGACATGCTTTTGTCTGCAAAGATTTACAGAAACTGCAAGATGATTACGAAGAAAATAACCAATTGCAGTTGCTTGCTCCATACGTAACGGATAAAGGGGAGTTTTTGAGATTATGTTAGTGATTTTCTTAGGATATATTCTGGATTCCAGTCATAACTTTGATTTGTTGCATAACCTCAGATCAGCTGTGCCTGCCCTAATTATTCTTCTACCACCCTAATTAGTAGCTGTGTTAAGGATAAGATCGACTTTTTTGTCTGAAAAAAGGTTGCAAGTTTTTAAATAGCATCAAACACGTGCTTTGTGCTGTCACTGTGCATGGCACTTTTGGGGCATTACACAATAAATAATAAATAGTCCCAAATAATATTATCACAGATATATTACTCTTTAACTGAGAAATGGCAGATGAGAATGAGGCAAAGATTGTTCAGTTTAGGGACTACGGGAAAATTAGATTAGGCTTGAGAAGCCTAATCAAGAGTTCTGGTATATGGATGAGGTATAGTTATTGTGATCACTATGCATAGTTAGAGGCAAGGCAAAAATATGCAGCTATGTGCCACAAAGTGAGAAAGCAAGTAGGAAATAGGAATGGGTTCCACTCTGTGCAATATTTTTCCTTGTATCAGAGCTATAAAGGTGCCTAGATGCCAATTCAAGGTCACAAGCTGGATATGGTAGATTCTGTGTTACTCACTCAACAAAGTATCCCTGATTACAGAGGTGGTGGGTGCCCCATTCCTGAAAACATTCAAGGTCAGGTTGGACAGGACTCTGAGTAACCTGATCTAGCTGGAGCTGTCCTTGATCATTGCACAGGACTTGGTCTAGATGAGTTGTACAGGTCCCTTGCAACCCAAAGTATCCTGTGATTCTGTGATTGCAGAGGCAGATCAAGCTTTGCACCCCATTTCTACTTTCCTCAGCCAGAACCTGAGCTGAGAATGGCACTCAACAAGCCGCTGGCATATTTGGCCACAGAGACAATTGTGTATCTCCAACCTCCTGCCTCGGCTCAAAAGCAAGAGCCTAACCAAGTGGCTTCATTGGGACCACTAACCTAAGGGTGAAAGAATCGAATCAAACCACAGCAACCCAGCAGACACAGCACTTGTACCTCCAAAGAATAATTTGTCACTTAATCACTTTCTTTTAGAAAGACTGTCTACCAAGGGGGAGGGGAGCCTTGTGCACAAGCAGGCTTTTGATCTCGGTGAAGCTCAGAGGGCTTTGCTACTGCATTCATTTGAAGGATCGAGCAGCAACTAATTAATGACTCTAAATTATATCAGTCATGGTTTGGAGGCTTGTTTTAATATGTGAAGACAAGCTGTTAAGATGGAGTGATGAACTGATGCTTACTTTGTGACAGGACAAGGAAGTCTCCACCTCCCTCCTGATGCTGATTTTTCTGTCAGCCTCCTCGGTATGCATTCCTGCAGTTGTTAAAGGTACTGTCAATGTCCTGCTTTCAGGTAAAAACCACAGAACAATTTACCCCATCAATTTCTGATTGGATCTGGTGCTAATTTTATCAGCTTGGTTTTAAAATCAATGCACGGAGAACGCAGTGTCTCTCACCTTCCCCTCCATAGGTGGAATTGCACAAAACGTATTCATGTAGCTCTAAAGCTGTTGGTATTGGCCTTGGTGCTGCAGAGGCACTGCTCTAAAGAGATGGATTTGAACACAGCCTGTGCAGCCAACTCCAGCTTATTTGGTATTCACAAACCGCAACAGCATATTAGGCATTAATTATATATGACTAATTGTATTAATTACAGTGAATGAGAATTGTATTAGGTTGAAGAACTATTTAAAGGGAACTAGAAATTAAAGCAGCAGGATGTAGTATCTGGCTGTCATGGACTTGCTCTGCATGGCCTTGGGCAGCATGGCTTACCATTCATCTCTAGTTTTTCAAAAGAAGAGGTGAAGGTAAATGGTATGTACCTTCTCTGCAATGCCAAAGAGATCCCCTTAGAAATAATCATTGTAATTTCAATTCTTCCAGCACTACAGTTTTCAAATTATAAAATCATAGAACAATTTGGGTTGGAAGGGACCTTAGAGATGATCTAGTTTCAACACCCTGCTGTGGGCAGGGATACCTTCCACTAGACCAGGTTGCTCAAAGGCCCATCCAACCTGGCTTTGAACACTGCCAGGGATGGGACATCCATGACTTCTCTGGGCAACCTGTTCCAGTGCCTCATCACCCTCACAGGAAAGAATGTAAAAGTCCTTTCTATAAACAGTCCTGGCTACTTAATCCATAAAAGGAGGGAAATCCTACCAAAAACTGTCTTAAAAATAGGTTGGAAGCTACTGGTAAATAAATATATATACATATATATTAAAAAAAGAAGAGTGTTTCCAAGTAAACTGAAATTCCATAAAGACCTGAGCTTGAACCTGGTCTAGAATAAGACATTTCTATCATCTTAGACATATGGAAGACCCTCTGAGAGTGACATTTTGAGTGATAGGTTCAGACACTGTGAGAGGGAAAACCTAATAATCCAAGTAGGAAACTCAGAAAGGAGAAATTCATTAGAGAGTGATCTCATTGACTTCACCTCTTCCTCCACCTTGCCAGCTGCAAAATGGGAATAATCACGACAGCTCATGTAGAGTGGATTTGTTAATCTTTGTAAGACACTTCATTGACATGAAGCAGTACGGACAAAAGTTTGCCAAATGTGGATGGATAGCTGGGAGTTTTGTCAATTTATCAAGTGATTTAGTCCCCTCTTCTCCTCAGAGGCCCTGGTTCTGCAGTAGGCCTCAACAGGAATTATTCCCGGCTAGGAAGGTCAGTAGCCAAAAGGGCAGGACATCTCCCAGAAGGTATTTCTGCTGTCATGGAACTGCACGCAAAAGGCATAGAAAAGTGAGTGGAAAAATAGTCCCTTTCAACAAAAAATGTGCTGAAAGAGCTTGGCACAGTTTATACCTGCATTTCCTCGCAGTGTGACACAGACTCATTTCTTAGCACACAAGTTTTGTAATACCAACATCCTTCCATTCTCCTGATCAGTCCCCAACACTGAATTGTTATCCACAGCAGCAGATGAAGCACCCAGGCCCACCATCTGCCATAGGGCCTCTTGCCACAGAATGCCAATGGCCCTATTATTGATTTCATAATCACCCAAAAGAGAGTGGTTTCAAGCAGTTTGCTTAGTGGGAATCATGCCTGCTGTGTGCTAACTTCCTAACGGTGCCACAGAAAGGAAGTAGAAAAATACAAGTTGATCTAAGCCAGAAAGCATGCTTGGGATGTTTCTAACAATTCAACAGGATAGAAAGTTGATCATCCAAGCCCAGGAACTTTCTTGTTTCTTCTTAATCTGCTTTTTATGCCAGTTCTGACTTTCACTGTCTTTCTGATTACCTTCCTTCTTGAGGTGGAGAGCTTGTCACAGCTCCCCAGATATAAGGCTTCTTTTCATGACAGAAACTTCCATAAGGTATGATAACTAGCACCACTGAAAAGGAATGTTAGAATATAAAATCTAGCAATTTAGCACTGGGAAAATAAAGAAGTCCACCAAGCACCATTTCCATTTCCAACAGTCTCTGCCTTCTCAAAGTTTGAAAAGTGGGTCTCGGCTTTTCCAGGTTTGGCTGAAACACTGTGTAAAACTTACTTGCACGAGTGACAATGCCTATTGTCACTGCCTGGATGGAATATGATAATCACTGCAAAAGCCTTTAGTCTGTAAGATGTGATTAACTGCAAAAGGCAGAGTTATTAAAACAGATTGGAGCACATTCTGAAAGGCTTTTCTAGAATCTGTATATACACCGCTTCCATGTCTGGAGGAGGAGGCCTCCAGTTCCTTAAGAAACATCTGCTTACATGTATATCCTTTTGTAAAGACAGCAATTGTTTCCCTCTGCTCATTCATTTTTCTTTTTTCCTGTTTATTAGTCTGTAGTTACTTTACCAACCCTTTGATCTGATGAAAAAGGCGCATTTCTGGCAGTCAGCAGACCTGGTTTCTATTTACATTCTGCTGTTAGAGTGATCTGGCATAAATTGCTGTCGACAATGACCCAAATCAGGGAATTGCTCTGCCTGAAAAGTAACCTAGTAAAAACCTCACATTGTTAGTTTTCAGCTAAATCCATGATTGCATTAACCAGGTGGCTGCACACTTGCTCCCCATGTGCCCACACTCAGGGAAGGTAGGAACAAGCAGTAGAGGACAAGGGTAAGAAGTGTCAGCAACTGCTTGTTAGTAGCTCTGCCTCATCCCTCAGGAACTGCTTGTGGATCTGCAATGATTCATTTTAAAGTAAAGGGATGGTGCACACCAAGGTTCACGGTGCTAAATTCACTAGCTGGAGCGCTCCCAAATGCAAAGTAGATTAGAAAAGGCAATATATGCAGGACACAAGTGTTAGCGTGTACTAGGATACTGCTGTGAGACAGATGACAGGTCTGGTGACTCCAAGGGTTGCCTGCTGGGGACACCTGAAGAAAATTTCTTCTTTCCATGCTGAACATGATGACTGCAGAAGTGACCAGCACAGGCACGTGGGCCTCAGCAGACTGAGCAAGAGGCACCTGGGTGCACAGGGGCTCCACCAGGCATTCTCCCCCAGTCTCCAGCCCCAGGGAAGGCTGCTCTAGGAAGAGCTGTGCTGTCTCACCCCCATTTCAGCTGTGCTGGTGTATTACATGTGGCAAACTGTCCTCTTGTTCTGGGCTTCACATGTGTCAAATCTGAAACATGAGCTTTCCACTGGCATCACAAAAGAGCTCTGAGGCTTTCAAACACCCACCAGGAGTAAGCAGCAAAGGCATTAAGTGCATCTTCTCTTTGGCACAGCAGCATGTTTTAATAACCCCTGCCCCAGCAAACTCTTCAATCCTGAGGAGAACAATGCAATGCATTTAACATTCTTCTTGATTAATATTTATGGCTGCAAGCCACCCATTGTTTTTACTAACATAGCTGCTAATCAATAAGGACTCCAGAAAACAGCAGGACAAGCCAGGGTAAACTGTGGAAGCCTGATTTCTTCAAAAACTAGGGAAAATGGTAAGAAGTTTTCCCCTTCGCCTATATTTCTGCAGTTTGTTTTAAAAGCAGAACTCTTACTCGGGTTCATAAATCTACACCTAAGTGTCTCAGCTGTGCTGACACAGGTTTGGAAATGTTTACCTTAGCATTTGTGTAGCCTCATTAGCCTGGAATGTTTATACTCACTCTCGCATTTGCACTTACCTATACAGTTACATATTGTGCACTGAAATGCTGTACTAATAATCCCACTGTATCTTCAACGCTGTCTCACAGTAATTGCTCCCCTAGGTGCTGTTTTCCAAAGATTTCTAGGTTTTAGCCTTTGAGAGGGAAGTAGGCCTTGTTTTACAATGAATTTGATGGGAAAGGATATACCATGAAATTTGACCCTATTTTAATTCAGTGCCTAATTGATTAGTTGAAGACGGTGATCCGGAAATCTGAGCAAGGTTATACTACATTTACTTACCAGGATAAAACAAACGTTATAATTCCTGGAGACCCGCAGACTGAAGATTCCTTGTCTTGTACTTTTCTCCTCTTAAGCCTAAGAAAATCATGTGTATTAAAACTGATAGAAAAAAATTATGAGTATATAAACATCAGTACAAGTTTAAAGTATGATAGCTGCTATGGAAGTAATAGAGGTTGGTAACATGTTACATTTCTGTGATGAAGTAAATGCTATACCCACTCTGTAAATTTTTATGAAAGAAAAAATACACAGTTCACAAGATTGTGTGATTTGAGGGGAGTGTGCATTGTAAGTGACAATTATTTCCCTTCCCTTCATGGATTTGTGCCTCAGATTTGTGTACTTTCGTAGTGCCTGGGAATGAGTGAGCACTGATGGGAGTAGAATCCAACATCTTTCTATGTGCTCTGCTGTAAAATAGGAAAAGCAACAGAGAAAATGCTCTAGCCTTTTTACACATCAATCACGGAGGCAATCAATCTTTCCTCAGAGCCTAGAATTTACAATTGCTTCATATTATCTTCTGCTTCATGCCCAAGTGAGGTTTTCTTCAGCATCAGAGGGGCTGGACTAACAAGATCCTTACTAGACTTTTGATACTCCAACATACCGGGGAGAAAAGAGCAGAAAGACCTGACAGTTCCTGGCAGATGGGAGAAAGGATGGGTGGGGTAGGCCTCGGGAAGTCACTGGAGGGAGCTCAGGACAGGGAAGGCAAAAACATTCCAGGACACCAGTGGGGAGGTAGGAACTGGATCTTCAGGCTGTGCTGGAAAAAGGAGAGAAAGGATCCAGGAGAAAGAGGAAATTCAGGAGAAAAGATCTCCAGGTTATGCTCAGTGGGGATGTCCAATGCCCGTTTTGTTATGCCACTGGACATACTCGCACCCTTTGACAACAAAAACAGCTGATTCCTCAGGACACATCCCTCCAACAGTCCTTGCCATAACACAAAACCTTCAGTGGCATAAAACCTTCTTCTTCCTCTCCCTCCATCACAATCCCCACTCCCAAGCACAAAGCCCATGTATTTCACTCTGATATGTTGAACTTAACAAGCAGGCTAGAAACCAGGAGAAGGTGATGCTTATTACACTCCCCCCAAAATACAAGTGTGGGGAAAAACCACAGACAGCCGAGATCACATCCTTTAACGTCTTTATTTGCCAGTTAAGATCCTTTTATTCCATCAATGCAAATACGCAGAACAGCAGGAAACCATGTTTTAAGCAGCACATACCAGTTGGCTGAGAATAAACTAACTACATTCCCCAAGCAATGTAAAAGTAACAATGCACATCATCTTCCAAAAGAAGAAACAAACGGATATTGCAGCCGAGAGGCACAGCAGGCAGCTTCCGTACAAAGTAGTTTGGCTATTTAAAATGCTAGAACCAGTCCTTGCCCATTTCTCCAACCCCACCCCAAGAAGTCCTACTATAATTTAACCACTTTTTTTTTTTTTTTTTGCTATCTACATAATATATAAAATATAAACTCTGTTTACTTATAACACTTACTTTTCTTGATAAATAGCTCTTTAAAATATCTACTGTACATATGTCCATGCGTTGACATTATATATATATAGCATTTATATATATGTATGTATGTCTGAAAAAAACCAATAAATATATACTTAATATCGACACAGCAACAAACTGAACATACTCTCATCATCAAAATCAAATAAGAGCAAACCAGTGGGAGAGGAACAGTGAGTGTTGCTTGTGAAGCACAGCGTAGCAGGGAGTTTGAACTCCTGCCCTGGCCAGGCATTCAGTACGCCACATACTCGAGCAGTTGTGGTGTTCACGTATCCTGTACTGGACCTGTGTTAAAAGCTACTTCAAGTTGCAGGTTAGCCACCCTGTATACGCCATGTGTAACACAGACTGAGCGTCAGCTCAGCGGGGAACAAGGGAGACTCACCTCCAGGTTTGCAATGGAATGGGAAACAGAGAGGAGAGATGAGTCTAAAAGCTGGTATAAAAAGGAAAGGAAATAATGGACAGCACATGGCTGGAAAGTCATAAATAACCATGGTAAACAAGTCAATAGAGTTAAGTGCTTTTAAAGACGATGGCTGGCACTGCTGCAAAAAGTATCTCGATTATCCGTAGCCAGCTCCATGTAATGAACCAGTTTTCCCACTGCCGCAAGAGGACACAAATGAAACTCAGATGGCCAAATTCAGATGTTAGAAATGTGGTCACTGTAAGACACTGTGAGGCTACAGGTTCAGAGCTGAACCTGCCAAGGGCAGCTGAATTCACTGAATGTCCTTAAACCAAATAGATAGAATTTTTTGAAGTATGAACTTACATAAAAGCCCAACAAAAAACAATCCAAAAAAACCCCCCAACAAAACCAAACCACAACCCCAACCATTTAACTTCACACATGCCAAAACATAATAAAGGATAGATTTTTAAAACCTTTAATTTCAAAACATCATTCTTTAAAAATAGAACTTAATCCCCCCCCCCAAAATGTAAATAACCTTATACAAACATGTTTTGTGTTGTCTTCAGTTTTGGATTGACCATAGCCATTCTGTTTATTCATGTCACTCAAAATGCTGAATAAAAGCTATTTCAGTTTGACCTATGTTGATACCCTTCATTTCCCAACCCCAAGGCCTCAATCTGGCAGCTTCAAGAAAGTCATTACTTGTCTGGTCTCTGGCTTCATACACTCATTAAGTCATGAGGTTTTGACATCGGTTCATGAATGCAGCATTATGTGTAGTCCCATTTACTTAAAATTTCCTCTTTTCATGAGCAAATGGAAGTGGGCAGTTAAGGGGAAATTATTTTTATTGGACAGACTTCATCAAGTAGCTCACGAGAGAGGAAATTTTAAAGCAGATAAGACTGCCAAATATTATTCAGTCATACTTCATCTCTAAAATTTACAAACTTTGCTCCCCACAAGTAACAACTTCAACAACAACAAAAAGAAACTGCTGTCCTGAATAATCCTGCCAATTCACAACTAGCTCTAGATACCCAAAGAGCACTGCAGAGGTCAAAAGTCCAGTGTTGAGTTTCATACGTACTTAACAGCACATCACTGGGCCACTGGAACACCACACCAGTGTTGAGTATCCGCATAAAGCCAAAACTCTGCTGCGTACTTTTAAACCCTTGTAAATACAGAACTTAACAGTGATTGGACTTCATAATGTGTGATATTTTATACTGAAGGCCATAGATAAAAGTCAAATATAAAAATTCCCAGCAACAAGAAATTCTGTCATCACTAATTTCTAAATCTCTGCAAAGACAACATCAAGCTACTATGTTTATCTTTACCCATTAAATCAAATATGCCTTTTTTTTTTTTTTTTTTTTTTTTTTTTTTTTTTTTTTTTTTTTTTTTTTTTTTTTTTTTTTTTTTTTTTTTTTTTTTTTTGGTTGATCAATGAGTCATTTTAAATTGTCTGGGTCTTTTCCACATTTGTATGGACACGGAAACAAACAAGGTAACAGAGAGATTGAATTGTCCTTGTGCTGTGACCACACACAGCAGAAGAGCCTCCTTTTTGGAATGGCTGAACTTCCGGGACAGCTGTTCACTCGTACAGTCACTTTTTTTGAAAACTATCGAAAAGAAGGGAACACTAAGTACAAAGTGGGTAGTGCCTCTGATTGCCCGATGCTGGCTGGGCAGGAATTTCTCATGCTTTCAGCCAAAGCAAAGGATGAACTCCACAGCAGCCCATCCTGAGCCTGAACTCACCTACGCATGCCCCGATTCTCTGCCACATTGGCTGCATGGGGAAGTATCATCTCTACTTGGTATTTTCTAACTACACAGCTAAAGTACTACTAATTTAACACATGCACAATACTAGATATAGGAAACCCCAAGCTCCTGAAGAGTTCTTATGCTTCCACGTAGGGCTTCACTGAGACCAGCACTGATGACGTGCAGGTATCTAGGAGTACGGGACGGATGCTGCTTCCCCAAGGGCAGGGTCCCTTCTTGGGCTCCCAAACATAGAGGTGGAGCAAGGCTGCTGCTGTCACCCTCAGGAGGTACAGCCCTCACCCTCCATGTGACCAGTACAATCTCCCTGCTGTCACAGAGGTACCAGCCTGCAGACAGGTACTGTTCCTCCCTGCTGTAGTTGTGCCCTGCTGTCACACAGAGGGGGGTTGCCCTACCCCTGACGTGAACCCCAATGCAATTCCCATGGGAAATAAGACACCGTCTCTCAGCTGGCTGTCACAGCATTGGAACAGAGCCCTGCAGAGCCACAAAGCATTTCACCTGGGCTCACCCTTTGGCTCTTTTTCTCTTTGGCAACAGACCATAATGTTCGGTATCCTACGTGCACAGGTTGATGGCAAAGGAAAGAGCCTCTCCACCAGCAGCCCTGGGAAAGAGGAGTGAACATCTCTTACCTAGTGTACGAAAAGGTTCGTTTGGGGGCTACTGTAAATTCCAGCAGTAGCCACCGTTCGGCTTTTCAGCCTGCACCAATTTAGCAGCATTCATCTCAAAACTTGTGGCACAGCATTTAAAAGTGCAATTCCAAATGCATGTTTTCTGGGGTGGTACCGCTTTTGAGTTCAATCCAGTACATCTCTGTATCTCCCGCCCAAATTCTGAAACCCAGCATGAACTCCAGAGGCTACTTAGGGCAAATTCAATGTACTTTCAACTGTACCAAAAGAACAGAGGGCTGGATGCTGCCAAGGAAGATCCCAGACTTTAAAAGAATGATTTATCAGAATAACAATACACATTCAATAAATAAACCAATTCTTTCCTCCTCCAAGCCAGGTGGAATTTTAGTATGTTTATACTTGACACTACAGCCCTTTCACTTCCTAGAGAATGGAATAACAGCTGTAAAGTCCTGAATATATGCAGCTACTGCTGCCATTCCAGTTAGATAACAAATTCACCTAAACACAGCATGAGATCTCTGTTGCCATCAGAAGAGGAGGTCCCACCCTGTCCCTGCTCGTTCTGCCTGTCTCTCTGGGGCCAGCACTGCAGTCACACAGCGAGCTGTACAGGGTTCAACCCACTTGCAAGGCAGTACTAAAAACAGCATCAGGTGTCTGTGTAACCAAAGCATTAGATTTTCTTTCTGCTAAGCAGCACTAGCTGCATCACTAAGTCTGCACAGAGGATGGATGATGCCTGTCACCTAAACCTTTGGATCAGGGACAGAAAGGTTGAGCTCAGTAGTTTTATCCCTATGCACTGTGTCTCGCCTGGGGACTGTTCATTGCAGGGGCTGCTTCCAACTGGCATCACAAAACTCAGAAAGACAGAGGAAAGAAGAAAACACAGACAGGAAAAATGGTCAACATTTGTAAACCAAAATGAAGCGCAAAGACATGAACGGCAATTCCAGAACAAGGGCCAAACCACTGAGAAGCAAGATTCACAAACATTTTGGTCCATGTTTGATTCCACTTTTGGATGATGTTTAACTGTACATGGTTAATTATCTACCAGATTTGCACTCATGACTTGAACTAGGCCACTATTTTCAGTAAATGGCTTTAGCTTTACTTTGTGAAAACTCTCTTGATCCCCTTGGGTCTAATTCCATTTTTCAGGAGAGAGATAGGTGATTCCTTGGTCAAAATCTCTCACGTTACTCTGTGTACTCTTCAGAGTAGGAACTGGATAGCATAGTATACCATGACAATTACAATAGGAAATTCCTGTTGGCACAGATACTACTTCAGAAATTCTCAAATAAATCAATTTTTAGGAAAACCAACCAGACTTGTCAAGAACTGCTTTCAAGAAGGAATAATGAAAGCTTGTCTGAGGTCTTAGCAGAAACAGTCAGGCCTAGAGAGAGTTGCTGAAACTGGCAGAACAACATGGATAGAAACAATTGTCCCTTAGGGTGTGGTTTTGCAGTATTACATTATTCCTTCATCAGTCACACTATTACACTTTGGGGACTATTTAATGAAAGGTCACACATACGCTCTTGAAAAATTAAGCACCCATGAATAATTTCAGGCTGGGAGTCACCTAAAAATGTAGAAGCCAAAATTCTCTGCAAAGGAGGAGGACGGGCATTTCCAATGGACACCTCCTTCTAAATTAATCTTAGGACAAACTGAGTCAGCCTTTGGAGAGCTCTCTCTGTATTGACTGCTGTGTCCTTGCTGATCAGGACAAGACAAATGACTTTCCACTGGTTAAAGTCAGATGAGATAAACCACACTATTGATGCCCTCCTGTTCAAAACCACGAAGCTCTAAAACTGGGCAAAGGACAGCCAAGAGCACAGAGCAATCAGATGGAGACATTTGTAGGAAAAACCCTATAGAAGTCCTTAGTACTCCTAAAAACAGCAAAACTGTAAGTGGTTTAAAAAAATCTAAATTACTCTGACAGTTCTTTTTCTGACCTAAAAGGGCCACACTAATGGGATGGCCTTGAGAAAGAGGGGTCATGTTTTCTCTTTTCATTCAATCTTCTCTTTTCATCCAAATGCTCTCTTCTTTCCCCTCATCAAAGTTAACAAAACAAACCCTGAAAAGGTTTTTCTCAAGTTTAATATAATTTAGTGCTGTATGCTTGCGTTCTACTTTTTTTACTGTCTGAAGACCTAGCGCTGTAAACACATCAGCACTGGAGCAGCTTTATGCAGAAAAACAGTATCCCTGCTTACTGGGATAATTTATGTGCCTTTCACTATAATCATTCAAGAAGATATTCTCAAAAGAATATATTATTTCAAGACTGCAAACTAAAATATTAAAAAGAAGAACAGGACAAGCGTATCAAAAGAGTTTGTCCACCCCTGCACTGATGACAGGGAATGATTACTACAGTACCAGTAGCTGGCCACTTCAGGGAGATGAGGAGAGTGGGAGTCCTATGTCAATTTTTTTCCTTGGAAATGGACGGGAAATTTTCTCATCCCTTTGTTTTTCAGTCACAATCACCTCTTGGTGGAGGTGAGAGCTTCTGGGTTGAGGGATGGGAAATTACTTGTTGGTGTGCATCTCTCAAGTGTGAGTTCACAAAGGTTTAAAAGAACACTGCTCACCTAAACATTGTATGGTTTTGGGTTGTGTTTCTACTGTTTTCCACCTAGAACCAAAACACACGATGAATTCACTCAAAACTCAGTCCCAGACACAGGAAACCTTCGTAAGACTAGCCTGAGTTTGGCTGTGTAATAAAACCCACCATCACTACTGTGTCACGCCACTTGTCATCCGTGAAAGGTTTTCCACAACCCATTCAGTCAGCAAATACATAACACTGAAGCCTACAGGGAGCTCACAGAAGACCCTCCCTCCCCAAATACTGGGGCATATGCACTGTGGTTGAGGACTGCTTTGTTTTAAAAGCCACATATTTTCCTACTTAATTGTGCTTTAAAAAAAAAAAAAAAGAAAAACAACAACAAATCAAACAAAAACCAACTAGCTAAACCAACACAGAGAAGCTCCTAACAGGTTGTATGAAAAGCGAGCTGCCAAGATTTTCCCTGTCACGCAACACTTTCACACCAAGTCCTGTTATTCTGCGTGTTGGTTAGAGGTGTCGTAATAGAGCGTGGTGGTGTCAGCTGTCATGGGAGGAACCATTCATGTCAGACACTACAGAAAATTTAACGACATGACAGTACCTTCACAGCCCTCTGGTAGGTAAGGAAAATCTAAAAGGATCTTCCCAACCTTTCACAGTAAACACAATTGGATAATCTAAAGCACCTGCAAGCAGGAGATGAGTCCGTGATATATCTTGCCAATCGCCCAGCTAATACTGTTATTAAAACAGTTAAGTTATATCAGCTCTTACGTCTCCTATCTGTTTTGGGCATTTTGAAGGACCATTATCACTTCAGCATTTAGCTGCCAACAGCAGTTGATCCAAACACTGTATTTCCTTGTCTTCATCTGTTTCTAAAATACCCGAGCCCTTCACAGGGGCTGAATTACCATCTCCTTCGAGAGCTGTCTGGTTCCTATTCTTTCCTAGGAGCTAAGGAGGAGCTAGCAGTACAGAGACATCCTGCTCTTCCTCATGGCTTCGCTGATTAAGTATGCCGGGCTCAGTTCTGGCTCCTCAGTCATGATTGAAATGTTCTGCCACTCCCCCAGCTGGTTTGACTTTTTAATGGTGTCCACCACGCACAGGGCGTACAGGCAGTCGTCAAAAGTGGCAGCCATCGTAAGGGGCCTCCCGTCCCAGGTCCTCCTGTCGTCCTGGTCCTCAAACGCTTGCCGGACAGCTTGGACCATCTTAATGGTGCCCCGGAGGTAGGGCGATGGGATGTCACTGAAGGCTTTCTCCGGAAGCAGGGAGTTGCTGACTGGCGTGGAGTCCTTGAGCAGCAGCTCCCTCTGAGGAGAGCTGTTGCTCTGTCCGTAGAGGTCAGTGCCTATTACAATCAGCCGTCCTGCCGAACCCACCACGATGATGTCTTGTTTGAACTCCCCCGGGATGTTGAAGTTGAGCGTCACCGTGCAGCACACGCCTCCTTCCAGGACCATCTGGAACGTACAGAAGTCATCGCTGGTGATCTGCCGTATCCCCTTGATGTGGTCCGTCTGCTTCACGAAGGTCTTGAGCAGCCCGTGCACTTTCACGGCCTTCTGGCTGGTGAGGAAGGTCAGGAGGTCGATGATGTAGGTGCCGACCGAGTGCAAGCCGCCGCCTCCCATCAGGTCGTCACAGCTCCAGTTGTACTTCTTGCCTAGCAGGCTTCCACTGTGAACCTGCACCTCGCACACCAGCAGCTCCCCCACGTAACCCTCCTGGATCAGCTGTTTCATCTTCACAAAAGCAGGCAGGAAGCGTAAAACGTTCCCCATGATGCTCATGAGCTTTGGGTAGTAATGAGCCGCAGTCATCATCCTGAAGGCATCCAGCGGAGTCGCCGTTCGGTCACAGATGACATTTTTTCCAATGCCTGAAAAACAGTTGGGGGGAAAAAAAAAATCATCAACAAAAATATACTGAGTAAACTGAAAGCCTCGAGGCTATTCTTGAAGACTAAGCCAAGGAGAAAGATCCTTGAAAGAAAAAAAGCATTTCAATATGGTGTTAAAGGCACAAAGACCCATTCTGGAGTGCTTCCAAAATGCATGTTAAGAGTTTCTTGAGCACCACAGTGAAAATGTATTCCTTTTTGTTTTCAAAATGCACTCACGACTAAAAATAGCTCGAAGGCAAGGGACTGGACAGATAAGAAAAAGTAAGCTACCTTCTGGGAGTAGGTATGAAACCAACCACCCCCACTGAACCATTTCATAGACGTCTCTTCTGTGATAACCTGCCTATGTGTGGGCTTCTGTCAGCTGAATCTGAGCTTCAGATTGAAATCCCTGAAGCGTATGAGTGACATAAACGTATTCAGTAACTTAACGTAGGTATACTAAAAAGTCTGGCTTTGTGTTCTCAATAGTCTTGTCCTTTCATCTCTCCCACTCAGACTGTTTTAAGGGGCTCTGAGGAGAGAAGGAGAGGTGCTGGGCTTGCTGCTTGATTTAAAAAGCAGGAATTGCTTCTCACTCATAAAATGCCACGTTATTCTGACAATGGCACTCAGTTTTTTTGAAGCAGCTCTGCTGAAATGTCAGCAGCACATCCACCGTGCCAAGGGAGAGTCACGATTGCTCTAAAACAGGTCAAATGTAGCTGTGACAATCTGTTCCCTCACGGAATGGTCCATATGGGCACATTGTTTACTGAAGCTTGTATGACGGTCCTCTTTTATCTGGTCATCAAGGTGTGCAACTGAATGCAGTGCAGGCTAAATAATGGGTTTATTATTGATTTCTCCTCCTCAAATACTTTCATTCTGTACCCATACACATATACAGTGGTGGAATCTCCAGTTTCCTTTCTAATTGCATACAAAGATTTTTTTTTTATGTTTAACGAGCAACATTAGGTGAATTATGGAACACTTCAGAGCACCAAATTTGATCTCTGCCTTGAGGGCCTTTGGCTATAGCTGGGCCTGGCACTTAAAAGAGCTGAATTTGGATCCTCCCTGATGGAGTCCAGATGAATCAATCTGGCTACTTGCTAAATCACATTGTCTTTCCATTCCTCTTCCCTTCAGACAGGTAAAAAATCCCTTTTGCTTTAAAGAGCTGTTGTGGGGATAAAATTTGACATGTTTTAGAGCTGTTTGGATTAAGTCATATAAATACAGACAGATGGCATTGATCTATCTGAGCCCACTTACATGAATATTCAACAGTCTGACTGGAAGAAGAAGGGGGTCACAGTCCAAACATTCAATAACCAGCTTATCCACACTGCCTGTTCCCACTCTTTGTCTGCTGCTATTAGAGTAGCTGAAACTGGAGGGAGGGCTGTCATCACTGAAGTGGCAGTCACATCTAGTTAACAGACAAGAAGGGAAAAACCTTTCTTCAACTTGCTCCTACTTACCTTCTACTTAAACAGATAAATAGAGACATACTCATTTTCCTCTTAAATTAGGCAATTTAAGAATCCTCTATTCAGTGGCCATGGTCTTCTTTTCTTACTTTTCTCCCTCATCTTTACACATGGCTATTGGTGACTGAGCTGACATCTTCAACCTAATAGCACTTCCTTCCCTGCTCCTGAATAAATTCTCTGCTGAATCTGTTTGATATTGGAGAAAGCATTCATCTACCTGGCCTATATTCCCCTGCTAGCTCCAGCTGTGCCAGTTGATCCAGATCACTAATATAATCGTCCTTAAGTTACACAGTCTTTGCAGAGAGATTTTAGTCTGGCAAATTAGTTATCAAAATAAGGGAAATCTTAGTGAGACAAAGCTTCCCTACAGTCAAACCTTCCCAAAACAGACATTTTCCCCTCAGAGAACCCATATGTACTACACCATTATCTGACTTGCTCACCACTGACCCACAAGCATCCTTTCTGCTCCAGTTCAGCTTGCATCATTCTGCCTCACAGACGCCTGCCACATTTTATCTGAGGTCTGTCCAGGCACAGGTATGTCTGTATCTCAAGATATTCAACTCTACACATGTGCTCACTAGGAAAAGGATCCACTTTCATGAGGAATTGCAGCCCAGGGACAATCTTCTTGCTGTGTGTTCACTGCCGTGCATGGTGGGGGGTCCGTCCTTCAGTGTGTGGGGTGGGGAATACAAGGATAGTCAACATCTGAGGATTGGATTATGATTATTAATATGAAAGAGAAGCCTGTGGGGTTTTACATCCCTTACATTCAAGAAAAATTGCCATTGGCATCAGTGTAACTCAGGCACACACGCAGAGAAAAGGGAAGAGCCCTAAATATTTGTATGGGGATGGGAAAAAAGCTGAAGTTTTACACTTACTCCTTCCACCATTTCAACCTTTTTGGAAAGGTTGAAACCTTCTAATTATAGCAAATCCAAAATGCAAATGTTCTGAGAGCCTCTCTGTCTCTGTGCATATGCTGATAATACATGCTGTGCTCTCATCCCTGTCAGGGATTTAAACAGATTTTTGCTTGATGCCCAGAAAGCTTTTATATGCTATTAGAGCTTGTGCAGTTCTTTCAGCATGATACTGCTCAGCACTCGAGTCTGTGCACACTACAGATCTTTGTCTCCTCTGTAGCTCAAATCTGCAAGCACCCACATTAGCTTTCTGGAAGCAGGGAGGGAACATGAAAGCTTTGCTTAATTTAATTTAGAGAAATCCTCTGGTGTGTTTATGCAACCAGAATGAGAAACAGGCGGATCAAAACACCGGTTCTCTGCTCTCTTCCCTCCACTCCCTTCTCAAAAGGCACCTTCCCTTTGAGCCATTCTCTAAAGCAGCGTCAAGCAGAGCAGAGGGCAGTGTGCAAGGAAAACCTCCCTTCCCAACACTGACTATCTCATGAAAAGGCATGCTCTGACTGCAGGTCCTGCAGGAGCTTCTCTGGGAACAGACCCTTTTCTCCTCTAGTCTGGGGTTGTGGTCTAATCCTCTCCACTTTTTGACAAGACTCGAAGAAAGGATGAATTGTTACCACTTGTCACTCTATCAGTGTGTTTTGCTGTTTCGCACCTCTGAAAATCACACCACAACAGACAGCAAAAACTTCATTAATTACATAAGAGCAGGGAAGTACAGTCAGCTTGTTTCAGCAAGAAAGTGCAATATATTCGTCCATGCTGATAAGCAACAGAGTGGATACATCTCATCCCATGAAAGAATACACACCCCTTTCCACAGGCATCAAGAAATCCGGTACACAGTGCTACAGTTCTCAGTCATGCAGTTTCTGGGCACTGATTTCTTGACTTCTTAGACAAAATGAAGAAGAAAAATATTTTAAATACACGTCATTCTTTTTGAGGGCTCCGCACAGCCTTCACCCCAGTCTCCTTGCTTGGCTGTGCTTCAGAAAGAGAGAGAGTGGGGCCAACCACGTCGTAAGTGACACAGCGTGGGATTTCTCCAACCTGGCACAGCATGGCATGGGGTGGGGGGCTCACTCCTGGCCAGCCCAAGTCCAAAGCTGAAGGTGAACAATGCAACTCCTTCCAAAAGCTCATAAAGTGCATCCCCCAAGCCAAAACCTCAACGACTTTGGCACCAATCTGCATTTATTTTAAGAAGGTTATTTAAGAACAACTAATCTTCTCTGAAGAAGCAGATGCCTAACCACCTCTCAAGAAGCAGTCGAGCAAACAGAAAATAATTGTCTATGCTGTCATTGGTGCTACCATTTGAACGAAGATTTCTCTAGCAGCTTATGTTGGAAAGTCAAATTGTAACCATAATCTAATGGTTTGTCACCCACCTCACAGTAATTATTTTTGTCAGGAAGTCATGTGATTTGTTTGCAAACCTCAGCCTTCATTTTTAAAAAAATTAAGTCCTTGTGAATTGGAGGTCAGCCCAGAAGTCAGTGGCAAGTAGATACAGTACAGGGTAGTAGTACTTACATTTTTTTCCATATAAATGCAGGGATATAGTAAGAAGCTACAGTAAGAATTTAAGTCTCGATATTGAAATGCCTGGCATTTGCAGCTCTTCATTTTACAGACAACTCCAGCTCCTCAGCTACCAGCAGTCCAAGTTTCTTTGTCCCTGTATCATCCCTGTGCTGCACAGTCTAAAAACGAGCAGAACTCCTGGACTCACAGCACAGGGAAGGTAGAGCAGCTGTAACTAAAACAGGCCTCATCAGTTCTGAAACCTGCAATGTCAGCTTTTTTCCCCCCATCTGCTCTGATTGTTTTTCCATAAAAACCTCCAACTAATTAAAAAAACAAGTTTCCGTCACTGAATGAAGTAAGACTAGTCCTCTATCTGTTCAGCTCAAGACATGAGGCCCCAGTACAGTATTTTCTCCTCCTCCTATTCACGAGAAAATCAAAAAGGGCTCTATTTGGAGTCTGGGCAGGCATATAATCAAAACCTTCACTGGCACCAGAAAAGATTCATTAGCTAGCGGTTGCTACCTATTGGTCTCTGTCAGGATGAGGGAGAGAAAAAGGAAAAATGAGGTTTTGGTGGACTAAGCTATATTAGTTGGCAGAAAAATAAATTTCTGAGAATAAAGAGGAACTGTCAACATTCAAGGGACAATCTGAGAGTTTCAGAAAACACAGAAGTGGTGGAAGAGCATGCTTATCACGTTATTTCAAGTGGATGATTTAAAATACTTATACCTGATTATAGTACCTTTTTCAAACACTTTTGTTTTTAAATAAGCTAATACACGAAATTACATTCCAAATGGTGATAATCTGCATCATTAATACAGACACAAGGAGGCAGGCATGCAGGCAGAAAGAAAGAAAGAAAGAAGGAAAGAAAAGGCAGGAAAAATTTTATTTTCATATTTTGACCATTGTTGCATTGCTGCCTTTGGATCCTATGCAGACTCAGAAGGGAAATCGTCTTTGGTACTCAGTCCTGTTCACAGCTTGAAAAACATGCTGCAATGATATTATTTGCAATGATACATTTGCAATGATATTATGTATTATTAGCTCCAATCAGATCACAGTTTTCATCCTAATGCAGTTTCACATGGTTTGCAAATGCAAAAAAAGGATCATCTAATTAATGGATGAAGAGTACCTCGTTCGTATTTTCCCAGCATTATAACACTGAAAAAATAAGCAGAGATATTCAGCTGCTTTTACAAATGTTCCCAAGTCAACAAACAAAAAGTAGCAAGTTTAGTTACTCTGCTGCAAATCAGTCCTTTCAGCCATACTGACAAAAGACCTTCCCCTCGGAGTACATAAAAAAATCATAGTCAAAACAAATGGCCTAAATCAAAACTTACTACCTCTCATTTAAATAGTTGACATTCAGCAGTTTGTTCTTCTGCAGACACGTTAGCTGTGTGGTTTGGCACAGAAACCATCTTAGAAACTACATAAGGCACCAGAAGCCAGCATGTGGTTCCCTGTAGTTAAACTGATGTTTGATATAAGCTGCGTATCAGTAGAACTGTGTATTTTGCACACTCCTGTACTGGGCAGAGAGATCTGTTTGCAACACGAATCACGTTAGCCGACGGTACTACTACAACCCCTTTGCATTTTCAGAAAATGCTTTTCCGTTCCTATCTTGTATAAAATTTAAAATTCATTCTGGTGTGCGTACCTGTGTACCCATATGCAAATCCATACAGAATCACTTTCTTCCCTCAATAGGAATGACCTCAGAAATCCTCGCAGCTATTTGAACTACTCTGTTCTGTCACTTTCTTTTGAAGTTGCAGAAGATACAACATTTGAAGAACATAGTCCTACTTCCCTCCTGGCAACTCCCCAAGGAAACCAAGGCAGCCATGAGGGTGTTTCTCCAGATGAGCAAACAGTAGCAGGGGTCCAGCAGAAAAAAGCAGAAAGGTAGCTGAGTAGATGAAGAAGGAGAGAGGAGAGGCAATAGGAAGGAAGACATTGGAAAGGGCTGGTGCAAAAACCTAGAGAAGTTCCTGCCACTCCAGGAGCTGCAACAGTCCCCTAACGGTATCAGCAGCATCCCAAATATTTCAGGCCCATCCTGAAAGGCTCTCCTTCAGTTCAATTTTTTGTGAGCCTTTCTTTTCTGCAAAAGAAAGTAAAAATGGAGGAGAAAGAAACGGATTTGAGAGAAAAGTAGCACCCTTCTGTACCCAGAGACTGGACAGGAGGAATGGAATATTAAGAAAAAGCATCTGTGTTTAAAACATGGTATGTGTGTGAATTAAGCAGTCGCCCGACAGGCACATTAGGCAATACCAGGACAGGGCTATTCTATGGGGCTGATAATATTTTCTGATGCATTACATGTGGGGATGTGTGCATCACATACTGAAGAGTGATTAAAAGCTCTTGAATCTCTCAGAATATCATCTAAATAGATACAGATACATATATTTCTTGCAGAAAGAGTAGAAAACCTGATAGAAAGTTGCTCTGCTCTGGGAAATGAGGACTGAAGGACTGAAGTCTAGGCCACCTCATAAACGCAGTCACTCAGGTGATTTGAAAACCTTTTCACACAGGATGAGAGGTTTTTATTAGTATGCAGAGATGTCTCTGCTACTATGAGATGCCGCTGCTGTCAGTGTTGTCATACAGTAATGATCACAGCAACAATAAAAACAATGGTTTTATAAATATATAATTTTATAAATACAATGGTTGTATTTATTGTATTCAGTGCATGATGTGTCACTCGGCTCCTTGAATGGCATGAAAAAAACATCTATTTCAATCAATACATCTGCCAGGGAAAATTGATGGCATGACAATGTTTCTTTGAAGAAACCTTATTTAACAAAACTTTTGACAAGGAAATAAATCTGGATGATGAATGCCTAACAAGACTGGCTTTAGTCACAGCTCTAAAATTGGCCAAGACGATCTTTGTTAATCACAGATACGCATAGCTGTTGCAAAAAATCAAGTTACTAATAGCATAGTGAGTCATAGCTCACGATCTGATTCATATTAACAGGCCATGTGTGTATTCCTAGTCTGCTGTAAGTGTGAAGGAAAATAACAGCGACTGAAGGAACATGTTTTCCTTCGCAACTGAAACAGACAGCAAATGCACACAGGGAGTTATACACTGCCCTGCTGACAAGCGACAGCTCATTTGGCCACAGCAAATCAATGGCTTATACAGATTTTAGAAACCCTACATCTCTTCCTCTGCATCTAAATGCTATGTAGTAAAAGGACACACGTGCTCCTACATTTTACAGTCAACTGGGATGAGCTGCACTTCACTGATATCAGATGAAAAATCCTATACAGTAAACACACACATCCCCAAACTGTACATGCCACCGCCAGAGCCAGAGTGTCGGTTCACACACACACCTTCTTCTGGCTCTGGTGCATCACACCATAATTCCAGTCTTTAGGCTGGTTTATCCTTCCTGACGTAACCTTTTTCTCACACAAATCCTTTGAAAACAAAACTCTAAACGTTCAAATACCCTGAAAAAGAAAAAGCTGCTTGCAAGTGCCTCTGCCTTGGCTGCTCTGTAATCACAGGCTACACCAAACTTCACTCAACTAATTACCTGCATGGTGAGAAGAAACCCTGGAAAGACACCTTACTGCTGGTGGCATACGAGCACCATCTCCACTGACAGTTTAGGTGTCACTTAGCTAAGGAGACATGAGCAGCTCAGGCAAACAGGTGAGAAGGATAACCAAGCTGTGAGCTCACAGCAGCGATTTCAGCTGGGTTAGCGGTTTGTAAAACCACTCAAACGGAAAAACAAGGAACCGGTTTGTCTTAGAATAAGACTGATGCTGGGCTCTTTGGAGATAGCTCCTGAGGAGTGGTGCCTAGGCTGGGAAAACACCCCTGCTGACTCCAAAGAGATTATAATGATGCCTGCAGGAAAGTAAGTGCCACCTAAACAGAACCAGGAGGGTTCACCAGAATGAGAGAAGATTCTAATGATGATATCAATTTTCATTATAAATTAATATTGCTGCTAACTTTTATTTGAACTGAGGTAATCATTAGGGTTATGGACTGGGGCCATGTCTGTGCATATGTTACAGTAGGTGTAAGTGTTGATGTAGCAATATCCATGGCATTTGAAATAAATGCAGTCCTTTTGTGCCTGATACTGGACTCACAGTTGCTTCACAGCAAAGTTTTAGGTAGTCCGGCAGTGAGCAGGGAGTTGGACTCAATGTTCCTTCTGGGTCCCTTAAACTCGAAATATTCAATGATTCTCTGATATATGACCTCATTTGCAAAGACTGTATGTGCTGACTTGAAGGTAACTTTTTTATTAAGTCCGTATAAATTTTTGATTGCTTGTTCTGTTAGTCAGGCTAGTTGGGGCCTTTGATTTGGCAGTATAAAGTTTCTGCATCACTGAATCCATTGGCAGTGTGCTTGAGAGCAAGGAAAGCAATCAAGGCAAAGGCAAAGCAAAATTCTCTAGCCCTTTTAACAAGGGTTAGAGCTTGATGCTTGGTTTATAGCCCACCTGGCATATAATTCTCATCTCTTCTCTATAGGCACTTATGCAAATAACAGCACTGGAGACTGAAGTAAATGAAGCACTTAGTAATTTTTTACCTATGTAATAGTATTTAACTGCTGGGAAATCTAGAGAAGGTGCAAATACACCCTGACGAACCAGCTACTTGCACACCACAAGGAAATGCTTCAGGGATCTCAGCTTGAGATTATCTGGTCAGGCATCTGAAACATGCTCAGACTTACATTCCCTGATCCCTACTTGGATGCTTTCCATGCTCTCATACGTGCTTGGGAAAAAGTAAATGGGACAAACCATGCTGGTTTTTCCAAATTTCTATTAAATTTTTATATCTTCAAATTCCCATCAAAACACTATGATCACATATCCCCCGCTAAGTACTTCCCCATAAAACAAACAAACAAAAAAAAAATCAAAATACTAGCTCTATGTAGACAGATAAACTGAAAAAAAGAAAAACATTCTACTTAGACCTTATTCAAGCAAACACTCATTAATTTCAAGGGGATTTTAATTGTTTTAGAACTAAATAAAAAAAAAGTGAAAATCTCAGTGTTTGGCCCTTTATTTGTTCCAACTGCTCTCATTCCCTTTATTCAACTTCTAGAGCAAAATGCACGCCATCAGTGCAGTATGTTATAATACCTTTCTTTTCCTCAGTAAAAAAATCACAGGGCAATCACAGCCTAGGGTCAATCTCTATTCCCCAGAGGCATTATTATCTGTATTTAAATATGTTTCTTTTTGTGTTAGCTGACAACAACTAAATGCCCAGATATAGCAGAGGTTTTGGGAGGATTAGGAAATGAGGTAGTTCAATTTTCTTTCAGCTTGCTTTTCCATCACGGACTTGTTTATGCTTACTGAGTCAGCAAAATTTATGACTGATAATTAGAGTTAATTTTCTTTATGTTTCTCTTGCCTACCCTTTCTACCCCATTAAAACTAGCAAGTCGTAATCTGATACTAAATAAAAAACTGACAAAAGGTAAACATCAGACTAATGCTGGTGAGTAACTAATGCAGTCATTATTATGGTTGATTTCTACAGGATTCATGAAGCTTTACAAACATTGAAAAATTATATCTCGCCAGCCAAGTGACAGGGAAAATGACAGGAAACTGAAGTCTTTAAAAACACCCTACTGACCCTACAAGTAGCAGCATCAGATCCCTATCTATATCTCACAAGGAATCATTCTGCAGGGCAGCAAACCCTTACTCTCCCTGCACTTTATACTTCAGGATTGTTTTTCTTCAGTAAACATTCAGCAATGTTACTGCTTGCAGGAGAAGCACTGCAGTTTCTAATAAGATCCTTTATATGTGATGATTAAATGAAGCATCAGCTTCGCTACCTACTTAACCTTGCAAACGTTTTTCCTAACCTTATTTCTCTGCAGTATTTTCAGCTAGGGTATGAAAGGTATTTCAGCTTCCTTTCCTGCCCACTGAAGGATCATCGTGCTGAAGAAAATGTGTGTCAGCCCTGCAGTGCTGGATGAATGGAGGATGCATTTGACCTAATTTTCCGATACAAGTGGTTAAAATAAATTCTAGGATCATTATTCATATTCTCAAATGCTGTACTGACTACGGACACCAAAGCACCCACCTACAGACTGGGATGCACTAACATAACTGGACTCATTTGAAGACTGCAACCATACACATACACACACTTCTGATTTTAGTATACAAGCATACAGACAGACAGACAGACACACACACGTGCAAAGGAAAGCAAAAGAGTCCCTTTCACATACACAAACACAAGTACATGGCAGGTAGAGCTGAGCAGTGCCATTCCTTTCATTAAGTAGTGAGTGTGCACACACTCTATGTGTCCCCTGTGCGCACCTGTACGTCCAGGCTCACATCGTAAATCACATCTTCTCTTTCACACAGACACCTGCAAGAGCTGGAAATGTCAATTTATAACTACTAGGCAAACCCCAGAACCCATAAGGCTGTGCCTAGCAGTGGGACCAGATCTTCCAGCAGGTTGGGCAGAGACACACGAACATCGAGTTGGCACAATGCGTCTTGCAGAGAACATTCTCTCAGTGGTTTCATGCTCGTTGTGTCAGCAGGTCCTCTCTCTGATCACTGAATGGCATCAGCAGCAGTGTTAGAGAGGCTGGCACGAGTGCTCTGCTCTCAGGAAAGGCTGAAGCAGAGAAGAAAAGTTGTGATGCAAAAGGTGTCATGATGGAACTGGGCAGTTGGACCAACCTCCCAACCTCACCCAAGGGGCTCAAGGCTGCCTTTTCTACCTGTTCGTTTCTGTTGTGCCATTTCACCAGGATATGGAGGACTACAAAACCATACACACAACTGTGAGTCTGCAGGACAGTATTCTTCCACCTGCCTAGGTCATCAAAGTTTGCCTAGGGCTATTTACAGATGAGACCATGTCCTTATAGAGGACTCCCACTTCTCTGAGTTGATGCTGAGTAGCACAACTCTATCCTAGTCATAATTGGGTCTGGTTCCTTCAGTCTGGCCCCACTCCCATTTTTAAGTTAATAAGAATTTTCGTAATGGAGTTTTCCAGGGAGTTGGCATCAGGCCTTAGCAAGCTTCAGGTAAAATTTAACCTCAGCTGTAATCCCATGAATTAAAGTAGTCACACTGGCCATTTGTCTGGCTCTTCAAGCCACACAGTCAATGGAACAACAGTGAATAGATGACAAGCAAACTGCGGTTTAAACTAACTGTACTTTCGTTAACTTCTCATCCAACAGTACTTCATAATTCTCAGGTTCTTAGAGAAACTTGTAAATAAATTATAAAGCCCCCCCCTCAGGGCAGTAGTCTTATAATAGGTGTACTTTCCTGGGTAGTATTTTATATTCCTGTCAGTGAGAGCTAAGCGCCACTAAAGAGGAGCCATAAACCCATTCTGAAAAGCAGCAGCAAGAATGAATCAAGTGAATCAGCAATTCTGACTATGTGAGACGCTGACATAGCGCTTCCCAGGCTCCAACCCTGGCTCCATAAGAAAGATGGAAGTTTGATTAATTACTCCCCAGACTGCAGAGCCTACACAAGAGCCAAGGACTCAGCAGCAGCCCAACCAGCTGACTCAGATGGCCATAACTCCTCGGGTGCAATCTGCCTGGATGCCAGATTGTCCTGTCTGCAGTCAATCTGCAAACTAATCCTCCCAGAAGGGTTTCTTGGAAAATGCCATTCACAATCACACCGGCTGAGCATGCACCGGACAAGACACGGCTACGACACAGTAGCAGCTGAATTCGTATTTCAACTGCGCTTTTCCACTTGTTCTAAGGGAGACTTTTACCCGCCACACAAAATCTCCTGGAAAGCAGATCAGCACTGAAACGTTTCCCCACTACGTTCATTAGGCTGGATATAGTCAATTATGGTAGCCCAAACTGCCCTGTTCCTCATCAACCTCAAAACCCGATTTTGACGCATTTATATTGCAAACCCAGGACCCTCCTGTGCTAGATACTCCATCAGCATGCAATGAAAAATGAGCCCCTATTCACAAGAGGCTTTGTTTTACCATGTACATACTGGATACCCGGATGGGAAAGACGGGTCAACATGGGCAGTTCCTCTCACTGGGCCCCCCTTCTGCTGTGGGAGAAGTGGAGCCCAGGTTACCTCACCTTACGCTGTTCTGAGCTCACTGCAAAGCTGCGTTTGGACCTCATCCCTTTGAAGCCCCAGGAGAATCTGAAGTATCATTCCAGGGGTAGAAACTCAAAGAGTAGAGCTCTCCCGCACTTGAGCTGTGCCACAATGGGTGAAGGAAATGCAGTTTTTATCCACCTACACTCTTGCAGGTAGATATCTGATTCAATGAAGAATAAAACACCTGTAAAGTAGGTCAGGAATTCTTAGACAGCACTTGCACTTTTGTTTCCTTTCAGAAGCTGAGTAATACACTGATCTCCAAGGAAAAGGAGGGCACAAAGGACGAGACATTTTCAAGGGAATAAGAACTGCTTTATTTCTGAACAACAGTATGCAGCTAGAAGCTCAAAGCGCTTAAACACTGCATTTTTCAGACACAGACTTGGCTCAGATTCCTATGCAAAACAGCCCTAGAAAGGCTTTTTTTTTTTTCAACTCAATAACACCCTTTTCCCCAAATACACACTATTTTCTACCTGCAGCCCCCAGAAAAGAAGAATGAGCAAGAACTCTCTGAAGAGAAATCTCACAGTGGGCACAGTTAGTTTTTGCTGTAAGACCTATTGAGATGCTAACTCTGATCTTCTCACAGATCACCTCTCCACACAAACATGGCAACTCAGGAGGCCCAGGGTTGGGATGCTAGAGAGAAGCTTAGGCTAATTAATTGCATTTCTTTTTCTGACTGCAGTGTTTTCCTGCCCTGCTGGATACTCAGAGGCCAGCACTGGTTTCTCTGATTAACAGTACCTCATCATGAAATCAAAAGAAAAGCTGTAGGCTAAAGAAAACTGGATTTTTGTTAGCAAGGATTTGCTCGTGGCAAGTAATTATAATTGCCAATGTTAAAAGGAGATAGTGAATTAACTACAGCAGACATAAAAAAGAAATTTGGAAAAAAAGCTTTCAATAATTACAGTGCATATGTCAAATGGAAATTATGCCAATTTGCATACATCTGCAGTCACATTGTACAGCATCTCAAGTGGCTTCATAATAACAAGCTTGTATATTTTAAATCATTTAATATAGCCCAGGTTTTAATAACCCAAAAGACACTTCAGTAAGTATAGACAAAAAGTTAGCCTGCAATTCTTTCTTTTTTAAAGCCATGTCTACATAGAGTCCATTATTATTTCATAACAATACATTAAAAAACATACCATCCCCACCCCCAAGTACACACGTGGTTTTACTGATAAAAAGTATGTTATAGGGTTTTTTTTGTTTCATTTCAATAGGTCATCTTTATTCCAGTATAACCAGCCACAGCAGAAGCCACACCACTACAATTTTGAATGTAAAACGTCACGTCCCACATCTTACATCTGGATTAATTTCCATGCAGGAAATTGGGAGTTCCTTGGGAGGTCTGTATTATTTGAGAAGTGCTTTAGTCTGGATGAAGTTTCCAGTTAGAAATCTGAACATGACTTCGTGTGGATGGATTTGGACAAAAGCTTTGCTCTGGACTCCAGCCAATGACCACAAGATCATGGGCCATCGGAGAGGACGCCTCTTGGCCAGCCACAGAAGGGTGCCACTCAGGACTTGCATGTTGTGTGTTATTTTCTTTTTCACTTATGACTCCAGCCTATTCAAACTTGAACTGGGAACTGCCATATGCCAAAGAGAAGGCTCCCTAGGACCTATCAAACATGAGCTTTTTGACCCTTCACTGTCATCACCTCCTTTGAATTTAACTTCGAGCTTGTACCTGCACCCAGCACAGAACACACTGCTAGTCAGATTACCCATTTCCAGGAACAAGGATAAACAACAGGTAACCATGGTATTATTGAAAGCTACCACAGGTCACTTATGAGCCAGTGTTCACTCACAGATCTCAAAGCACTTAACAACGCCGATACCACCTTCCCATTACAAAGGCAGAGGAGTCAAGAAGTTTGATGATTTCTCCTGGTACACATATTGTCAAAGTGGCAAAAGCAGCAAACATATCTAACCTCTTCCTCCCTAGTAACCTTGCTGCATTTGCAAGAATCATGCCATTCTTTCAGCTTTTCCATCCTATTTTACCATGATTCACTCTTTTCCTTTTAAAAAAGCGCCGTATCCTTACTTTGCAGATTGTTGGAATACTTCACTTTCTATGTTAAAAACCACTACTGTTTAGCTGGAAGTGAAACCTCAGCGATAGGAGTGTAGGTCTGACTGCATAATGGCAGACATTTTCCAGAGATTTTGTGAGTAGCAAAACCACCAGGCTCTTATTCTCCTGTATTCACACACTTGACTGTGGGTGCCTTGCAGGCAGGTGGAGATACCAGCTTTAGGCTAGATTAATCCCTGAACATCTTCCTGTATGTCAGCAGGAGAGAAGAATGAGGAGGGTCCTGAAACAAAGGCAATCCCTAAAGTCATGGCGGGAACATCCCTTGGCTGTGGTTATACCCATCAGCAGCAACAGGCTCACGTGGAGAGACGCCACTCAGTCATGCAAGCCCTGTAGAGGGCTAAGCTAAGGGTTAATATTTACCCCACCTAACTAGAAATGAACAGAGTGCCAACTGCAGGAAATGCCAGTTTCTCTGCAGGCAACTCACTGCTGGCTGAGGCTCACCCCCATGACTCAGTGCTCCGTGCGGGAGATGCCAAAACAACCACTTGTGATTTCTCGTGAGGTAAGCCTGGTCTGAACACAGCACTGCAGGGCACTCAGCTGCTCGGGGTAAATGCTGCAGTAATGTGCTCCTCCTCCAAGTCCAAATTCCTCTTAATAATGGCCGACTGCATGTTGTTTGGTCTGACAAAAATGTGGTGGCCCTGGTGAAATGAGAGGCTCGCCCTGCCTCCAGAAACCAGGAAGCATGACTGTCATCACATCTACTCTTGACAAGATCAGTGACTCCCCACGGGGCTCTCCCAGAAAGACTGACAGGGCAAAAGCAGAGTCCAGTGGCCAGCTTCAAAATCAAGGCACATGCTGAATGCTCACATTACCATAACCTGCACCAGAGGCTGTCCTGACCATGAGCGTTTTGGCTTCTCAGGTTTATTCAGCCTATAAGCAAACTATAAGCACGTGCTTGAAGAGGTGTTTCTATTGCAGCAGTAAGCATGTGGTACCAAACACTCCATTGCCCCACAAATCTGTATGTTTTTGTCAGGGACATTCCAATAGCTGGTGTTGCCCCTCAGGGCAGAAGTCAAGGGAAGCACCCAATCAAGTCAAAGTTAGTTTTCCATGACACAGACACCTGAGATATTTTACCAAATGCCTCCTCACCTTCCAAGGGCACATCAACACAAACCAGTGAGTTTGTGTCCCTTCCCTCCCGTTCTCTGAGGAAGCATCTGCACATAGGTCTCCCATTTTCTTTAAAATGATCTGGGAATGTGTGGGCAAGGTCAGATAGACCTTGTAGCGTCTCTGCAGACAGATGATCCTTTGCCACAGGAAAGTACAGCTGGTGTACCTTGGCACAGCGCTACCTGTGCACTGAGCACTGCTTGCATCATCTGCACTGCATTGGAAGAGACAGGATTTAGTGGATCTGAAATGAGAAACTGCCCAGCTGCCGGGGGTGGGGGGCTGCTACACCAGAGGCTGTAGCAAGCTGCTCACATTGGCAGAAACTCACACTACCAGGAGACAACACACTGCTTGATCTTTAGGGATTTCTTACATGTGCTGCAGAAATCCTGCATGCATTTTGCATGCTGCCTACATATTTAGATTCCTTAAATGAGTTTTTGTTCCCTGCAGAAGCGTTTAGTTTCAAAAATGCTTTTTCTAAACTGTGCAGCTTGTATTTGTCCTTGAGGCCTGACAGGACATAACATGTGGCAAGCACACTGGAACAGCCTCTCTGCTGCAAGCTCCATTTTGCACTATAACAGCACATTTAAGAGTGGAGTTTTCCAATTCTGTAGGATGTCATCACAGCAATGCAAATTTCTTTACCTTGGACAAGCCTTAACTTTACTGTTATACTGTAGGTGTGGTTTTCCTTTAATAAAAGTATTTTTAACACTACAGTATTCAAGGGTGAACAAAGCACATGCATGTGCTGATGGCAATGTTTTTACAAGACAGTAGGTTTCAGTTGGCTCAGCGACACCAAAAGGAAGCTGGGCTTCACAAAAATTTGGATGGTTCCCCTCTGAGTCACATCCAGTTGGGCTATCCTTTGGAAAAAATGTGTGTTGATTGTTTGCAACAAAACTGGCCCCCTATCTACAGTGAGCATTTTGTTTTCTAACTCTATGGTTCAGAGCTTCTGTTGCTGTCATCTTTGGTTTGGCTCATCTAAAACTGTCCCCTCCACAGTGAGAACTGACAAAACCACAGAAATCTGGTCACCTGGTCACAGTATTGTGCCTAGGGAAAGCGATCCAGCTCATCTCTTGCTCTTTAGCTTCTATTTTGCTTCTATTTCAGAAAAGACTAAATACATCCCTTCATTTTCAGAAAGTAAACATTTCCAGTGTGCATGTTCACTGTGTTACTGAAGAGTTTTCACTGCCACACAAAACAACCCTGCAAAGCACAAACGCATCCAGACGAAATATCAGGCTGCAGCATGCACTTATTCATCCACATCTGATCCCTGGTTGAGTCACTTGCCCAGAAAATCTGAGGGCAGGCAATGAAATATCAGTTTTGGAGACGGGAAAAAGGCAAGAAGGAAGCTGGCTCTCTGACTTCCAGCATTATTGTAAAAAGCCAAGAAAAAGATGACAATATTACACAGAATGCAGAAAATTAAGAAAAGATCTATGGAGGAAAATAAAAGTCTAATTTAATATCATCTGTAACTTAAGCAGGATTTTTTTCTTCTTCCAAAAAGCCTCTGACCATTTCACTAATCACTGAAAAAAAGCTAAAAGGATGCAAGCAAAACCTGTCATTCACAGCAAGTACCTACTACAGGCTTAGCTTTCCAGCACATCCTTTCCCCAGTGACAAGAGCAGAGCAGCACACCTCCAGCTCTCATATGGAAGCAACTATTAGTGTGAAAACAGCCCTTCCTAGGAGGAAACAAATGAACCTCATGCACAGTCTGATTAATGACTACTCCCATTCTTAGCTTAACAAAATTTTCAAGTTACGTGATTTTTTATTCACTTGTTTATGCTGTTCTGCCAAGCCCATGGTTTTTGGAGGGGATCCCACACAGAGCACAGAGGGTGGCTGCAGAAATGAAGAGCACAGAGCTCTGCTGTCCAGTTCTCCCCTCTCACTGTAAGAAAACACAGTATCTTTCAGCTTTCTTTTCTAACTGTTAGACATATTGGTATATTCCCTCCAGCTTAAGTAGTATTTAAGAAGAAAGTTACTGCTTTCTCTGCAGTGAATATTCCAGAAAATACTGGTGGCTCCTGCCTCAACCCTGCCTCAAAATATCCCAAGTGCACTTACCAAAAAAAATTATTTATCTATTCACTATGGTTACAGGTAAGATCTCTGCAAGGATTATGTCCTGCTTGCCCCTGGCCAGCTTTATACAGAGAAGCTCTTGTGGACAGGTACTGCAATCTTTGCTCTCCAGAAGTACGACAGGAAAAGCCTTCTGATCAGGTACTGAATAGGTATAAATCGAATTACTCCTAGGAGATGTTGAGACTTCAGAGTGCAGAGCATCCCTTTGTCCAAGGGAGCAACTTATAGGTGCCTCTATTCCATACTGCAAGGAGTTTTAGTCTCATACCTCTCCTCCTCCATCCCAAGAAAAACCTATTCCCTCTGGTGTGGAAACATACAGTGGGACATTCAGCTGGTGACACTGGTTAAAGTCTCGACTCCACTGTCCCCTGAGCCAAAACAAAGACATCAAACCAACCTCCAACACTCTTTTGTGAAGGATACAAATTCACCCCTAGCTGCGGTAACTGGCTGCAAAAGACCTTGGCCCGAAGCAGCAGGAGAAGCGTGGGGTATGTCTGGATTACAAAAGAGGGGATCACATTAGTAAGGCAGGCACAGGCAGCCTGGCATGGCTTTGCTGCAGGAATGTTTCCACACAGGCTGACGCTGGAGTCTGAGTGCCAGATATCTGCACCGGCCACAAAACACCGACACAACCAGCCTGCAAGCACGGGAGCCCTCAGTGCTGGTTATGAAAAGAAAGGAAAAGCAGTGCCATATCCAATTAAAACTGAAACAACTTTGACTGTCTCCCTGAATGACCAGAGACGACTTCCCAACGATTGAGTTCAGCTAAGGCTTCTCAGCCATTAATCTGCAGTCCCTTTAGGGGACTGGACCTGCATAGGAAGCACTTTTTATTTCTCCCAAAGGAATTATGCAATTAAGTCCTGTCTACTGTACTGGGCTTTGTCTCCCTATAAAACATTTCAATAGGATCAGGCAGTTTCAGCAAAGGGAGGCTAGGCAGCCCCTTTCTCCTCTGTGGCTGTTTATTTTCCATTGCAACTCATCTGACATTTCCACTGAAGCTCACAAGGAAGATCACCTCTGCATGACACACGAAAATGTCCTTGGGAGAGAACATGAGTCCCAAGTGTCACAGGGGCAGGGGAATAGGAGAGATTGCCTTCCTCCTCCTTGGACAACAAGATCCCGCTCCAATTGCCTCACTAGGGCTTAATTTAATTTTCCACACAAAATCACTCACAGCTTCTTCACTTCTCTCTGCAAGAACTGCTTTGTCCCCATTTGCCCCTCTCTACTGTCACTTCACAGCGGTATCAAAAGTAGTGACAGTAAGGAGAAATCTGACACATACCAATGTGAATTTTGGCCAGCCCAGACTGGCTAAAGCCTTCACTCACCACTTCAGTGCATGCATATGTACTTGGCTGTTACAAAGGGGACAAAGCTTTTCCCCTGCATTAGTGAGCAGAGCACAGAGGGACTGCAGCTGACTCTCTTGCCACCTGAATGCCCTGAAGGGCCCCAGAGGAGTTCATGGGAGATTCCTGAAGAAGACCTTGGTGTGCCTTGCCCAACATGAGAAGGTGCTTCAAACACTGGTTTGTCTTGGAAGCCAGATCCTATTAATGCATACAATTCTTTGGCATACGATTAAATATCACTGATATAATGCTCAGCTTCTAGGCAGGTATTAACTAGATGAACCCCAAATCTCGTAATAAATCATTACACTGTGCCATTTTTCATGTTGGACCATTAAGACCACTGAAGTCAGCTGCTCTACTACAGAAGCGCTATTCCACTTCCATGACTGACACTGGAGACAGGACATAGCATCTAGGACACAAATCCTAGAAACGTTTTCAACTTACAATTAAATAAATTTTACAGTATCTAAGATTTTAGGGATTTTTTAAAAAAATTTGTTTTGTTGGGAGGGTTTGTTTGTTTGGGGGTGTTGTGTTGTTTTTTGTTGTTTTTCTTTTTTTTTCCTTAACTTGCAAATCCTATTGGGAACATTTAGGATAAAATATTTTTGTATCTATTATTGAGTTAGATGATAGATTTTAAAGTCTTACTCACTCAAATCCTTCAGGTTTAGCCAGTGAAAATATGAATCACAGACTAAAGAAATTAAAAGAAGAACACAGGAGAGGGGACAAAGCTCCCATTTCATTACAGCTCACGAAAAACCTGTAAACTGGCTTCAGCATGAGAAAGCTTCAGAGGTTCAAGTCTCCGTATTTTTTTTCCTAAGACAGAATGAGATGGCACTGGCTACACTCATTTTTAGACTAATTTCATAAGGAAACAAATCTCATGGGATCCCACTTTGTGTACATTTGTGCTCAGGCAAATGTTTGTCCATCTGACTCCTGATTATTTTTTCACATGTTCAGTAATTCTACATAGGAAAGAAAAGTGTAGATCAGGTTTCATTAGTTCTGCTTTTCACAGAACTGTTTGAATCCAGCTCAAGAATATATCAAAACTGTCCACGGCTAAAGAGGCCATGACTGTTCAGTAGTGCATGTCTTCACCTTTGCAGATAAAATGTGCTACAAACAGAATGAGCCATGATGATAAACTGGACATCTCAGGACACAAAAAAAGGGAGCAGGGGGACATGGCACAACAGGACAGGGACACATGACTCATGTTCCACTCTTTTCCAAAGATGCAGTTGTTCTGACTAGGAAGGGATTTAAAGTCAGGAAAACAAAAAGCATGCTAACACGTGGCCTTTCCCTGACCCATCCCGAACAATGCAAGAAGGGCTTAAGAGTATCCCAGCCAGCAAAGCCTGTTAGAGGAAGTCAGTGAGCAGTGTCTAGCTGCAGGGAGCTGGACCATCATCTGGATACAATAGTCAAGCACTGCTTACAGGCATGGTGGAAAGCCAAGGCTGGTAAGATGAAAAGAAACAATTGGCAACCTCTGTATGCTGGCACAGGAACCCACACCACTGGCCAGTACCAGACACTGACCTTTGAGTTAAAGAGGAAAAACGGTCACTAAATATTTAAAGAAGGACTTCAGAAAGAGTCCCAGTTATATAAAACAAAATCAATGTTCTTTAACAGCAATTTTCTTTCAGCTTGACCTAAATCATCTTTCAGAAACTCGTCTCCTTATACATCACTGCATTAGGAATACAATAACACATAAAATTATGATCAGAAGCCAAATTCTAGGGCTGATTTATGCAATTACAGGGTCATGGCAGGCCATAGAGGGTTTCAATCGGTGGCCAGATGCCAAAATGTGAGATCTGTGAGCATTCAGTCACAGAAATAGGAGGCTATCTCAGGGCTCAGAGTTCACATTCACCAGCTCCCTGCCCCAGATAAAGACTCAGCACTGTTATAACAAAACTGAGTGAAACAGGTAAACACAGTGGAGGTACAGGTACACTGTCTGAGGCCAGACCAGGTCATAAGCTACAACTTTAATGACAAAAGGGGTCTAAGGTGGTTTTTAACATACATTAGTGTGTGATTTTGACAGAGGTGCAAAGGGGAAGGGGTGAAAAAACACAGGGCTTTCTTCAACACACACCGGATTGCCAACTCACCTGGCATGCCATAGGGTTTTGTTTTGCAAGGGGGAGTTCTCTAGGGGAAAATAAATTGCAAAACATCTAACGGTAAGACACCCAAGAAAGGCCCCACATGCACTACACACAGCTTCAAAACCACCCCAGCTGTGCGAGTGCCTCAACATCTGCCAGCCTCTTTTGAAACACAAGCCTAATGTGCACCTTGTGGGGAAAAAGGCTCTTCCCTCCTCATCACACAGCACGTGGGAGAGATGTGCCCCCAGGAACGTACTTCAGAGTAAATGAGAAGTGTCACATCTCCTGCCCGCAGTGAGGAAGGAAGGCAGTACCACTATGGGGATCAAGGACAACGTGGAAACTGCCTGGTGGGAAGTGACATGTTTGTATCACAACTGAAAGTCAGCGTAGCAGGCTTCTGTGGAAAAGCACTTAAGTCCTAACTTCATTCTCCAGTTTCTTCAATAAGCACAGGAACAAAGGAGTGGGAAAATGTTTGCAGTAGTTTTTACTATCTTGAGTCATGTCTTGCTGGGGTTAGAGCTGTGCAAATACAGAAGTCTGAGTCTTTGGGTGGCTTTTACAATTGATCAGGAAATTTTTAACAAAATGATTTTTGTGATGGAAGTAGAGCAGGATAAGGCAAGCAAATACCCATTCACCCTTCCACACTGGATCTCACACTAAAAGGAAACAGAGTTTTTCTCCAGACTGGTAATTGGCTTTCAAATAGTGCCTCAGAGGTGTGAGTGAATACAGCATCTGGCTCTGGTGGGTCAGCTGCTGCTAAACCAACACGAATCTGATCTAGAATGAAAAACCAACTCATTGGGACTAAGCAGATCTTACCTGGCATGCAAGGCATCGTGCACTGCAACTTCCCCAAAGCCTTTCCAGGTTGTCAAGTGCCATGAAACACACAGTAAAAACCCATCAGGCAATGCTGTAATGCCTTCATGCTCCTTTCAGTGGTGAGCACTGAGCTAGACCACCTGGTGGTATGTCATCATCTCACAGTGGGCTGAATGAGACGAAGCCCAAGATTGCCACAAAAGCTGCTTATGCATTTGGCTTTCTAAATTTTATAAAGCTAGCTGTTTAGGAAGAGGATAAAAGTTCTCTTTTTTTGATTTCCCATCAAAAGAAGCCACTGTCACTTCATTTAGGTCACCTCTGCCTACACAGGGTCACATTTCCCTTTTGCATAACTTAGTTACTTATAAAATCTCTGGGCACTTTCATCTTTACCAACCACAACATCCTGTGAAACAGCAGATAATCATTAATGACTTATTATTATTAATGACTTGTACAGTCTGTGAAAAGAGGCACAGAGAGACTACAAAGCCCTTGATTCATTTCTACCCCTTTCTACCATCACAAAGTTAAGAGTCCAGTCTAAAATAATAATGTGGCATTTCTCAACAGACATAAACACACACCACCAGGAGGCCTATTTACCTTACCTAATTTAGGCACACATTTTAGGATGGTGCCTGTCTTCCCACCACCTTCACAGCGTCTTGGTAACCAGTCAAAACTAGATGCATAACTTTTAGACCAGATGTCTAAACAGAGATCATCTAAAGTTAATTGAGACAGACCTCCACTATAAAGAAGGCAGAAAATCAGTAGCAGGACAGAAAAGTTAATTTGCATCTCCCAGACCTCAGGGTAATGGGCAAACTATTGGAATGACCCTTCCTATGCTGCATTATTTCATTTGCCCTCATTTGGCACATTTGTGCCTGGTAACAGAGGACACCTGTAAGAGAAGAACTGTTCGAAGTCACTCACAGTGGGCCTGTTTTCAAAAACACAGGTCCTTCACTCAGGCTTAACAGCCAACAAGATGCCTGTGTCCCAAAGCACACAGCATTAGCAACAGCCCCTCAGGCCCTCTGGGAGTCACTGCAGGGCTCAGCAGTGCTGGAGTGCTACAAACCGGACAGCTCAGATTTGCAGGGGTTCTGTAGGATGCTCACTTGGACAGCTGGAAGGCAGATGCCTGGCAAGTCTAAGAATAAAGAGAGATTATCAGTTCAAGCTCAAGCCTAAAAAAAGAACTTAAAAATGCTAATCCATGTGAAACAGCAAAGTCCTGTATCTTTGCCAATGTTTTAATTTGAGTTAGCCTAGCCAAGCCAAGCTAAAGGCACAACTCAGCGGGCGCAGAAGGATGCTCAATGTAAGTGGAGGCCATGAAAAAGGCATCTGGTTTGAGCTACCACATGACTTGCCTCTCTGGCTGGAGACGGTTCAAGAAGAAATCTGAAGGATGGATCAGGCGGAGCACGCAATGGGGATTCATTAACTGGGGAAATGATGTTCAGCAGAGTGAGCTGAAGGCAACAACAGCCCTGGAGTCAGGCTCCACTGTCCTCCTCTGCGACATCCCCACATCTGACTTATTGTCAATGGGCAGCTGCTTCAGAAACTGAAGCAATGCTGAAATGACAACTCTATTAAAAGGGGCAGATGGTCCTATGAGCAAATGTTTCACCAAGGACTGCGTAGATATCATCAAACACATTTCTCAATGACTCAAAAATGACAGCTGATGTCCCAAGAGATGAAATTTCAAAGTGTTACTATACTGTGTAGCCAGGGGCCAGGAATATTCTTGAATATGACCTGACTTAAAAATACAATGAATCTGATCCAAACACATCAGTATGGTTAGAATCCTTACTAGCAGCTTTTACGGCAGTCATGGTTGAGATGTGCCATTTTGGGAAGGCAGCCAAACTGCTTATACGTGGAGTACAGCTGCACCATAAAGCCATTCTAGCTTTTTGGATGGATTATCATCCATAATGAAGTGGGAAAAGGAAGAAAAATGAAGGAATGAGATGCCAAAGTAAACCACATTTATCCTAGAAAATGCGTTGCTCTTTTTAAAACACTGGAAATCAGATTCATAAAACAAAGTTTAGTGGACAAACGTTGACTGTAAATCAGTTTTCCTGTTACCTTCATAGAAAATGAAATTAAAATTAATGTATATTGTCACTTTGCCCTATGCACAAAGGGCCGTGAAAACCAACAAGTACTGCTTCTTTTCTCCCTGCCCGTTAGTAAATCAACCTTGATGTACTCATGGATATCCTTGGAGCATGGGTCAACAAGGTAAAACTTCACAGCTGATCTCTGGTAAGAGCAGTGGTCTCTAGGGCTTTCAAGAAACCATCTACCAAAACCAAGATGCAACTAACAAGGCAGAAAGCATAAAAACAACATTCAGAGGATGTAGGGATTAAAATTCACATGAAGATGATAACACAGCGAGAACATGGGATATTTTGCTTCGCTGTTGCAGTGGGCAATGCCAACAAAGCATTAGTCTTTACCACACAGTCACCCCGTCAAGGTTAACCCTCCATCTGCAAAGCTTGGCGAAAAATAATTCTCACTATAAAACACATCACCAGACTTAAGCTTGGCCATATGGGTAAGGATCTGTAGGGTTCTTCAGATCCACTCCTAATCTTAGACTGTGAAAAATATTACATCAGTCCAGCTACCAGTTATGTACACAAAGGAGTAATTCCTGTAATCATTCCATGCAATTAAGCCAACCTTTACTCTGCCTTTTTAAGGCACTGACATTTATACTGGAAAAATACAACAAGGCTTAAAAAAAGCCCTTGCCCATATATGCGTGTATGTATGTACACACCTCAGCATCATGAGTTCAGAGACTGCAGTGCTGCTTACTGCCAGGAACAGTCCCTGCAAATTCATGTGATTGTTCTTGGCAGCATTACAGCTGGAAATGCTTGCAGGGTTGGGACCATGTGGTAAACCATTTTGTTCACAAAGCATGACGTAGTGCTGTTTTATTTTGACCCACCCTACCTCCGCTTTCTGTAATGTGCCATGCACATTCACGGTACTAAATATCGAACATAAAATAGTAACAGCAGTTTGTAACAGTGGTTTCAAACGTATTTCCACCTCTGTGCTCAGTGAATATTCAAACTGGTATCTGGGATGGTTCTTGTGTGTGGTGAATTCTTCAGGACTCCGGTTCCACCTTCCAAGTTCAATCCGCTCAAAGTCTACAGCCCTCCCAAGCCCTGGGGGCATTTCTGGCTTCTGCATTTAAAGAAGGACAGAGTGAACACAGAGAAGGTACACAGATGGGCAACAGCAATGCTTAAGGGGACAGAGAAGCTGCTTTACCAAGAGAGACTGAAAAGTCCATGAGTCTTCAACTTAGAAAGGAAAAGTCTCATGGGGGATGTGATCAAGATCTACAAAATTATGAAGTCTACGGATAAAGTACTCATAGCACTGTTTTAACTAAATTCAGTACTATTAGATGTGGGAGGTATTCACCGAAACTAGCAGGAAATCATTTAAAATTAATGAATGAAGATACATTTCTACTGAGACAGTAGTGAATTTCTGGAATTCGTTGCCACAGTGATGATCTGTAATGTCTGCCACAGGGAGACAGCATCAGCAGGTTCAAAAAGGGATTAGACAAATCCAGGGACAGTAAGTCCATAAATAAACAGTACAGGATGCTCCTCCTAACACTCCAAATACAAGAGTGGTGGATGCAGGAGACTGCAAGAGAGCAGGGGCCGGGCTCCTGTGCTCTTCCTGATCAGAACATCTTTTGAGCACTGTTGAAAAAGAATTCAGGGACAGATATGCACACTGGTGTGACCCAGTGGGTATTTATCTCATCTTTTTCTGCCTGATTGCTAGGTGGCTGCTAGTTTCAGGGACACTTTCCACAGTGTTCATTACCTCACTTGCAGCTCTGAGTGCTCCAACAGCCTCTAGGAATGGGCATCCAAAAAAGGCAGCAGCCATATGCATGAAGCCTAGTGAATAGGAAGGCTATACACATTTTCTCCCTTTACTCTGTCCCAGGGGAATTACCTCCCTGGCATTAAGCACTCTTTTATACAACCATATATTTGTAGTTATTTCACTTTCACAGCATTAAGAATCCTGGTGAACTCCCTTCACAGATCTCCCTGACAGGCTGACACCCTTCCTTGTTCAAACATACTTTTCTACCCTAAGAATCCCAGCTCATCCATTTCTCCAGCAAGGCATGCTTTTATTACTCTGCACAGAGACTGGCTCATAATGTAGTAACCTGATTAGAGTTCAGTACTACCCTTGAGCAGTACACATGACATCCTGGCTTCATGGGAACACATGTTCTCCGTGGCACAGCAAGAAGGATCAGGATGACGTTGAAAACATTAATTACAAACATGCCTGCCGGGCCTAGAGCTCACAAGCTCCAAACAGAAAGAGCAGACATTGAGATGGGACTTCAACAGATGCCAAAAGACATGGAGTGGTCGTTACCTTGCTGACTCCATCACTTGTTTTCCTGTTGTAATAATCATCTTCCACGCAAAGCCTTTCTACATGCACTGTATGAACCCAGCATTTTCCAACCTATAAAGGAGCTACTTTATATTTAGTGATCATCTAGTGATGATTGACAGCAGCGGCAGAAAGAATTCAGCTGGCTCTTCTCACTCTTCTTTTAACTATCTTTCACCTGCATCTAAACTTTCAGCATATTGTTTAGGTCAGAGGGACTCCAGTTGACTGTAAAAGACCAAGTTAAATATTGAGGGGGGGGCGAATATCAGTTTTGAGTCTTACTTCTTGTTTTTTTTATCTCTGTCATCAAATAGGATCTTGAAACTTCAGCTTCCTGAGTCATTTAGTCATATGAACATTGATGTGAAACACTGTTCATGATGACAAACTTTACTGTCAAATCCAGTAAGATCCTAAGCCTCAGGAAAGAACGAGACGGACTTCTGAGTCACCAGTGAAAAGTGCATGACCTACGAAACTTGAAAAGTCTGATTCATCCTATTTTGGGGTATCTTAAACCTCCACGGATTATTGGTTTGCAGTTCTGTTTCATGTGTTACAGTAAAAATGAATAAAGAAACCTCTCATCATTCTGGGGAATAGAGAAGGTTATTTAAAGTGGTGCCGGCAGCTGTTGTGTGGGAACATTCCTAAAACCAGGACAGTCCTGCCCTGAAGTCAGGATACATAGCTAAAACACCCTTGAAGCAGCTAAAGTCCACTTTCAAAGCCAGTAAGATTTTTCATAAAGCAACTGATGTTTCATGAAGTTTGGCACTGAAACCACGGCCAAATCTATTTCTCTACATTCTCCTTGGTCACATCAGTGTACCTTCCCCAGTATCACACTGGCAAAGGTAACAAGAATTAGGCCATTCCCTTCAAGAGCAAATTAAAATGCATACAATATCTGTAACTAGCCCCTTAGGATCCTTAGGCATCAGGAAAACACTAATGCCTTCTTTAGGATTACTCCTGATTTACACAGAAGTGTCAAGGCTTACTCTAGCTTCATATTGTCATAAAAAAGACCACTATTACAAGAGAATAAAATGAAAAGAGGGGACAGGGCACATTTTTACTATAAGGCAGAAAAATATCAGGATTTTCACACACCACCACACCTGGTGTGTCAACACAGCAAGACAAAGTATAATTGAACTTCAGAGAGCCACCTCCACACAGACTTTGAACCTGCCACCTGAAGAAGTTACAGCAGGCTTCATCACAGGGTACAAGCCTACTTAGGGTCCTGGGCATGTATCTACTACCTGCTACCCTGAGCTGAATAAGCCCATGCTACTATGTTTTGATTGATGTTACTACCTGCCTGACTACGTCAGGGCTAGCACAGATGCACCCACCAGTCACACAGCCATCAGCCCATCCTGTCCAGGGAACCAGCACTGCATGTGCTCATGGCTTGCCTAAAAAATCCTGTCCCAACTGGCAGCTTCCTCCACCACCAGACTCCTGGAAGGACTCCTGATTTTAGAAATTCTGTCACACGGAAAGTTTCCACATCTGCCTGAAGAACTGGTGACTCACTACTGTCATCATCATTGATGGCTGAAACCTTCTGTGCTATGCTTGGGAGGGGGGGAAAAGAAAACAAGAAAGACTAAACAAAATTCCCCCTCTGCTCCCCTCTTTGTTCCTCCAACTTGCTGTTTCTGCATCTCAGCCCATTGCATGTATTATTATCCTGTCTCCCAAAAGTTTAAACAAGGTTTTCAATAGCAACATTGGTAAAAAAAAAAAATCTTAAAACCAGCAAAGAAATATGACAAATAAAACTGTGAGCCAGCTGACAAGGGGCTTCTTTCTTGTTCTGTGTTTACAGGGTGCACTGAGTTCACACTGGACTCCCGTGTGCTCACACAGTGCATGTATAATAATTGGTAACCCAAAAACACCAGCCAGGGGCAAGTGGCAAGTGTTTCCTCCTACAACTTGTTTCTTGCAACTTAAGTCAATTGCATGGAGATCAATTCCCTTCAGTAACAAGATGAGAAACTTCTCCATTCCTTTTGGAGCACTGTCAGGGTGTAAAAAGAGCCACCACCCTCTCACACCATGTAAAAGTTGTCACCAAGCACTTTTCCCACCTCCCAGCTCCTCCAGTCACTCATTTCTGTTCCCAGAATACATCTTCCAGACAGAATCAAAAGTGATTTACATCTCAGCAGGAAGCCTGCGTCCTTCCAGGCACTACTGGCTCTGTTCCCTTTGTTTAAACAAAAGATTTTCCCCAAAAGCTGCAAGGAGAAAGGGGCTCTTTAGCTGTTTTCTTCTGTAGTTTGCTCACAGCAGTCTCTTGCTGGAAGCATGCAGGGCTTGCACTGATGCTGCTCTAATTGGAAATACAGGCAGAAGATATTTCCTGATGATTTAGCACATACTGTCTGCATGGATGTGAGGTGATAAGTAGTTTAGTAGTGCTTTGCTCTGCTGAATGCACTGCCCCAAAAATGCTCTAATGATAAAGCTACCCAATAATGGCTGGAAAGTTGCCTGGTATTTCTTTCTTCCAGCATCAGGACATATGTTTCTGTGCTAAAATTTAAGCAATTTTGTTTACCTTACAATTTCCTCCTGGCCTGTCTTTGCGCCCAATAAGGTCATAAGCTCTCAGAGGAAGAGATATACATTTATTTACACCTTTCAAATACCTTTGTTTTGGTCTTGAAAGGTGCCTCAGATGCTACAGGAAAATAAATAACAAACTTGTTTAGATCACTGACCTGAATCTGGCCTGGTCTATGGCAAATCTCCCTGCTCCTTACAGCCAGCAGAGGCAAAAGAATTAATGTCACTCAAGGCTAAAACGCTTTACAAAATAAACCGTAATCCAGGGCTGACCACATCATATGCTTCCACATCCTGCCAGTCCCTGCATCCTACAAAAGCTTGCTAAGAACAAACAAACACCAAAAGACACAGGGCTAACTGTGAGAGTCCTAAATACTCGTGTTCCCTGAGCTCACGCCAGATGCTGTCTCCTTTTATAAGGGTTGCCTATGGGCAACAGAGAAGAGACGTACCAGGGGAATGCCACACGCTAAAATGCAAGAGCTGTAAGCGCAGCCCAATTTAGCTTAACGAGATAGAAGAAATTAACACCATTCTCTCTCCTCAAATCCCTTCTGAACACAGATCAGACAGCAGTGTAAAGGAGCCACTGGTTACAGCGTCACCTGGGTCAGAGGGCAGAGCACGGGCAAAGAAACAATAAAAATTTCTTCCCTGTGAGACAGAGCTGAACACATCAATGCTCAAGTTACACTAACCTTAATTTCCTTGTGTAGTTACTATAGCAGAATATTTCTTGGCAATTCACAAGAATCTCTTCCAGTCTCTCTGCACTTGAAGTGTTAAACTGATGCCTCACGCACAGTTCTTTTCAGGTAGCACAAAGACTGCTTACTGCTAGAGACTGGGTAACCTGAAGGCTGAGGAGGATGATGATATTCTCACTGCAATACCCAGATAACACACAAATACTGGTAAGGCTTCTGCAAGCAAGATGTGGGAACTACAGGCAGACACTGCTGTTTGTTTTTTCCCCCAATTTGTTTCCTGCTGGATCTGAGAGAGATCAAATCACTATGCCTAGTAACAATTCCATAGTCTTTTTGTTTCAGGGGAAGAATATATTAGTTTTACTGTGCCAAATTCTGGCTTGTAAAATTACCATTTACCTACAAACTTGCCCACAATGACAGCAAGCGTGCAACTCCCTCCCTCTTCTCAGTTAGCTTGGGCAGTACTTTTCTGTGCTGCTTGGCAAGAGGCACCTTTCAGCACTGAAAAGCCAGCATTTTGGAAATTGGTGACTGAGCCCCCACTGTCTGTGGAAAACAAAAAAAAAAAAGATATTAGATCAGAAATGCCCTCATAAAGCACAATATGTGCTTTACAAGATACGTATTTGCCAGATCCAAATGAATTATGAGAGGGATTCAAACTGAACGCAATTCACCAGAATTGGAACTGCAGGATGCATTTGGTCCTTGCCAGAAAGGACAAGAGGAAATGGCCTCAAGTTGCACCAGGGTAGGTTTAGACTGGAAGCTAGGATAAAATTTCATCACCAGTAGGTGAAGTACTGGGACAGATGGCCCAGGGAAATGCTTAAGTCACCATCTCTGGAGGTATTTAAAAGGTGTGCAGCTGTGGCACTCAGGGACACAGTTCAGTGGTGGACTTGGCAACGCTGAGATAATGGTTGGACTCAATGATCTTGAACATCTTTTCCAACCTAAATGATTCCATGATTCTGAAGACCTGAGCAGCACCTGCCAGTTCTCTTTCCCATAAATATTTGTCCTTACATCTGCAAGCTAAGGTGCAAAACTTCAGAAGCAGCCTTCCACTTCTCTATATCCAGATTATCTGACCATGTAATTAGAAGAGTACAACCCTCTGGTACACAGAAAAGCCTTTGGGCAGTTGTTTTCTCCAGTTCTTCTGATTAGAAGACTTGCATTTGATAGTACATCTCACTCTACCCAGTTCACTATCCCAAATTTAGCTCTTCAGCTGGACTCTTGGCATCCCCAGGCACAAGTTGTTTGGGGCCCTCTGCCTTCACTTGGAATCCACTGCCTGAGAGGACTGCAAGGCATGCTGGAGTGAAAAGGTGCTCCTTTTGAGGTTTACAACGTGGATTGAGAGCTGTATTTCCCCCTCCCAAGTTTTGTTCTTGAAGCTTCAGACTTTGTGGCTTTTTTTAGAGAAAGATTTAATTCTCTCAGAATACCAGCTGAAAATCTTGTAGTTAAGTGCTATTTAGAAAACTGTGGAAAGCCAGATATACAGAGAGGTCTTGGCATTCCTATTTGGAAAGCATATGACAAGGAAACATGCTCTCTGGCATGCCTTTTTTTTCAAACACCAGCATTTCTGTGAAAAGGCAGCAGAGTAGAAAAGCATTCCGGATATCAACAGGCAAACAAGCATGCTGATTAGTTTAGCCTGACCATTTTGTGCCAGAATTGGAAGTCCTTTTTAACCTTCTCCTTTTATGAGCGAAAAACTGTCTTCACAACCTTCCTTGATTAGAAGTCCAGTGTGGAGCAAGGCATTCCTCCCCAGGCTTTGGGCAGTAGTGCTGTGCACCTTGCAGAGCTCTGATCTCTCCAGATTAGCAGCTCCCCTGGCCATCTGGCAAATTACAGGCCTGAGCAGTGATGTTCTTTCTGTATTTCTACATCCAAAAACTGGAATGGAACCATCCCTTCAGTTTGAAGTGATATTGATGTACAGTGATTACTGCTCACTGAGGTTGAACTGCACTAAAAGGACAGGTAGCAAGTCTCCACCATGGTTGGTAACACTGGAAGAATTCAGGTAGGGGAAGGAGCAGTTATAACCCTGGAAGGGTTAGGTGTTAGGAGATTTGCTCTTTGGCATAACACTTCACTAGTTCTTTTGATCTTATGAATGCTACTGGCTTTTGTACAGGGCCCAAACACTTGATCATATCTTACTTTATTCTATCTGTAGTACTACTTACCCAATGTCTTTTTTAAGTGAGAGGGAAACTGTAATGTTAGAAGTCAACACTTTCAGGGGTGACCACCAACTTTTGATATTCTGAATCTAAGAGCTGACCACAGAAGCCTGCAGCAAAGTTGCTTCAGGAGTTTTGCGGGATGAAATTACTGCATGTGCTCGGCAATCATCGAAATCAGGTCCAAAGGATCTCTTCCTTCTTCCTCCTCACCATTTCCTTCAAAGGGAATGCTACTGCCAGTAGAGCTTAGCAGACAAAAGTGGATGTTACCAGAAATGCCACAAAGCTGCCTGGGGGCTGCAAATTCCTCCAGGGGAAAGGTACTCAGATGTCCCATTGACAGACAGCATTTTCTAAGTCAAAGGATCAAACAGACAGACAGACAGAATCATCAGTGCAAGGCTGGTCTGTACATAACAAACTACTGATCTCCAAACCAACACTTTAACTCAAGACCACACCTCCCTTTTTTCCTCAGGACAACAAAGCCACCCTGTACTACAGGTTGTAATGCAATTGTATGCCCAATACAGCACATCCTCTCTGATCCTTCAGGGTCCTAAATGGCTCAACCACTTCAGTTGTAAGTGCAGAGACACTTTCCATGACTATATTTAGTTTTAGAGAGGGTCTGGAAAAGTGGTGTCACCACTGGAATGAGGAAGTATTTATCCCCCGACTGGAAACACGTGATGATGATGTAAAGGTACTGTTTGGAGAGCTCTATTTATATGGTTATTTCCTGAATTTTAACGTGACTCAGAGAATCTCAGGATGTAAAACGGTGCCATCACCATAGTCTGTGAGAGTCGCTGCCAAAGTTTTGCAAAAGTTTGACTAACAGCAAGTCACCATGGCTCTGTAAAACAGGGCTGAGCAAAGGATGATGAAATTTAATGACTTGACCAGTTTGCCACCAATGGATTTGAAACTATTATTAGTGGTAGACCAGTGACAGAATTACATGGGAAATAGCCAACAACTTCAGTATAATAAATATGCAAGGGCAGTTAGTGTAGAGTGAAATTTGATTTCACTAATTGTTGCCTGTTGTAATTATTCTGCTTTTACGGATCAGTAACTGCTTTCCCAAAGCCAAATACTACTGTTTCTTGACAGGTTGGGAATTTCTGTGATAATCAGTTGTTTAGAAATACTTTCTGTAAGGTTTACAAAGGCAGAGGAGATCCAGCTGCTGAACAAGCACCCAGGAGCAAATCTTGTGAACTCAGCCAGAATGTTTCCCAAAACGAAAACTTTCTGCTCAGACAAGAACAGGTCTCCAGTAAAGAGAATGGCATTCAATCATTTCCCTCTCTTTATACCTTTAAAAAACAAACTAGAGCACAACTCTCTATGGTCTAAGAGAAAAGAGCCAGAAGCCCTATGACTACAACCCATCTGATACGTAGCAGGCTGAGGAAGAACAGGGCAAAGGTTATCAGAAGGCGGAAGGAAAATAAGTATCAAAATGTCATACCTACAAGTGCCAGTGAATGCTCTGAAATTACACCAAGCCCGTTAGAAACAACAGTAAGGCATCAGCCTTCCTCATTTGGTGACACCTAACAGATCTTGACTACTCTGCTTGCAAAGACAAGGCAAAATCCAGACGAAAATGCAGGATCAGCTAAGATGAGAGGCTCCTTCCGCGGAACATCTTTGTGCATGATCCTCTGTTTCTGCTCCAGCCTTGGTTTTGGTACTTAACTATACCTGTAACTGCAGTTGGACTGTACTATATGTTGTATTACTCTGTGTCCTAGAACAGGAAACAAGCAGAGCACAAACTGTTATCCCATCAAAACAGCGGTAGCTTTACACTTGCTTTACACAGACAAACAGAATAGTGAATTCAAGCCATGCTATAGTTTATATTTGACTAAACAGATTATCCACTTCTTGGAAAGTTTAATAATTAATGAAATCACAGGGTAACGAAACAGTTACATTGCGCTACATTGCTTGGTTTTTAAGGGCAGAAATTCCCATTGATTACAGTTAAAATCTCTCACAGAACTAGAAAAAAAAAAAATTGTGCTCTTCCCTAATGGAGCAGTAGTGCTGGCACTGAGCAATTAATCATTGTATAAGGTTTTTGTCTTGTTACTCAGACACAATGTTAATTCAATTGTTGGTACCAAGATTAGAGTGCTAGTATAACCATTGATTGCTTATATTCTGTATCACACAAACATTATAAAGTATTAACCATATAGCATTCAGCATCATTAATGTGACCTTAGAATACTGCAACAGTACTAATACAATTGCTCAGGTTGTCTCTCAGGACCTGTAAAAGCCGTAATTTTATGACTCTGTCCAAATCTGATTTCTCCTGCTTTACTTGTGCTCTCAACATCATCTCCCATGTTCTGTAGTCCTGTTACACACAATACTCTGATCAGCTTTTTTCCCCTCCTCTACATTTTATATCTGGCTAATTTTATCTGATGTTTCAACTGTATGTGAACTGATGACACACAAAAATGTGTAACTATTTCCAGGCTTCTCACTTTCAGCCCTCAAGTAAATGTTTGGCCTGTCTTTTGGACAGCATATATACAACATCTAGCCTTCAGCTCAAGCATAGCATGGTAAAAGGGATTGATTGTTTCACGTTGAATCAAATTTTGCCTCCTCTTGCTTTTCATCTTGAGGACAACACAGCTCATTGCTGTACCATTAGCTGTCATGTTGGATTTGCACTGCATTTAGGTGTACAAATCTGGAGTAGGCTGGAGGTCTTGCTGAGACAGAGCTTATCCTAATAGCTTCTCCTGATTTCCTCAACTCCACATGAGGACACTTTTTTCCAGACCAGAAAGATGCCTCTGCAGTTTCACTTAAAAAGGGTTAAGCAAATTAAAAAAATGGGTTGTTCCCAAACAGAGTTACCTGTAAGCAGTATAGTTAGTGACAGAAAACTCACTTTAAATTCCCCATCTCATTTTACCCTATGTTAACACAGAGGGGTGGACAGCATATCCTGAACGTATTTTTTACATGGTGTTTGTGCAGTTCTTCCTTTCTCAAGCATCCAGTACCAAACATCTTGGTGACTCCACTTCCTCCAGTCCCAATAGAGAGAAGCTTGTTCTCTTCCACCCAAAGGGCTTTGGCAAAGATCACGGTTCAAGCCTGCCACTATCACCAGTTCTTTCTGAGATGCATTCTTGCATCAAACTTATCTTTGCTTTCAAGCCTTTCCATCTCTTGCTCTCACCCTTATCATTCCTTATTCACTACTGAGGCATCAGTTCCTGCTTTTGATCACCCTGTGAAGCTTTCCACTATCACCCTACTATCAGATTTTCCAACAAGTGTTTCCATGCTCCGTCCTGCCTTTTCTACTGCTACTGCTTGTCTCCTCCTTTTATTCTGTGTCAGCTTTTCAGTGCCATCTACATCAGAACTGACATCTCGCTTGGGAAAAACCTTATGCCCTTGTCTTCTCCGCACTCCCCTATGCACCATCTATATCCATCTGTTACACACTGATTTCTGTTAGGATGGAAAGCTCATCAGACAGAATCAGCTTCTGTTCCGTGCTGATACAGTGCCTAGCACAGTACAGTCCTGCTTGCCTGCCAGATTTGGCCTATGGTACTATAACATGTAACACAACAACATGTGTTGTATCTGTGTTCCATTAATTAATGGTAATACAGTGCAGATCTAATATATGGTCACACATGTCTTCACTTGCTCTGGATACAAGTAGCCTGCGTACCACAACAGCCAAAAGGTATAAGCAAACAAGCAAAATATACCACTACTTCTGCTACTTGAATGTGAATCTGAAATTTTCAAGTCAGATAAATGTTTTAGAGTAGAAGTATTCTAATTTAGTTTAGCAGCCACCCACAGAATCAGGAAACAATTAGTCTAAACTCTTAAATAATTCTTAAAACATTTCCCAAGTATTCACAGATTCCCCTGTTGTGGAAACAGTTTTATCTGTATCATGCTTTATTTTAGCACAGCTTATTCTACTCTTCTTAAAGGAAGAAACTACACTTGTGTAAACCACCTCTATAACTATACAAATGCAGCAGTATTGCTTCTGACAGTAGAACTATTTCAGGTTTCATAACCACTCAACAAGTAAAAGCCAGGCCTGAGTTTAGCCTATTGGGTCAAAGTCATATACAATACTATCACACAAAATCACCACCCTGCATATGAATAATCAAGAAAGTCTACATGGGGATTTCCACCTTTATTCTACCTTAAGTTTTGTCCCTACTTTAAAGGTGAGAAGTTATAACACATTCTGGAGTCAGAGAATGGTTTGAGTTGGAAAGGACCTTAAAGACCATCTAGTTCAAACCCCCTGCCATCGGCAGGGACACCTTTTACTACACCAGGTTGCTCAAAGCCCCATCCAACCTGGCCTTGAACACTTCCAGGGATGGGACATCCACTACTTCTTCTGTGTGTGTTGAAAGGATGGAACACATTCAAATGTGGTCCAATCTACAGTACAAGAAGGTCCTAAAACAAGGCAAGGGCACGAGTCAAAAGCATATCCAGTCACCAATGAGAACACTTTTTGCTTGTTCAGACATATAAACCAAGCACAGATTAACCAGCTCTGTCTGACTGTGCAAGATATTTTTAATCCAGCCTTTTAGGTGACTTGGCAGCATTGGCAAAAGCCTGAATGGCAAAAAGGGCCAGAAGGGAGTTTTGCTGCAGTGTCTGCTCAAACTACATGAGCTCCCAGTTACACTTTTCCGGCATGCACCAGTGAAGTGGAAAGAGCTTCAGCGTGCTTCACTGCCCAGGATGCAAAATTAAACAAAAGAACAGAAAGTCTGATGAAGTTTAGAATGACTGTCTCACTCATTAAGGTTTCTGTAACACTCAAAAAAAACCCCTCAAACACACAAAAACAACAACAGCAAAAAACCCAACCCACAACACTGAAAGTGCTGTGTGCTTGAAAGCTTGGGCTTTTTCCCCACCTTCACCAGATAAAAGATATTGTGCTTTTCTATACACCTTAGATCACCTTTCTGCACCATAACTGCACACTGCCAATAAAACAAAGCATCTGCAGTAAAGCAGTTTAAAATTTACTCAAAAGGTACATACAATTCTTAAATGATCTAAAATTGAACTAAAAAAAAAATAAAATAAAAACATTGGGCTCTGCCATAGCCTTTCATGTGTCTCCTGGAAGGCAAAGACAGCAGCAGAAGTGGGAAGGCTTCACTCATTTAGACTACAAGCACCAAATGATGACCTTGTCCCTATATTAAAAGTTTAACCAGTTGACAGAGTTAAGCTTGCAATGCTCACAAAAAAACCCCAGCAAACAGATTCCCTATAAATTGGAACATATGATCAGAATGCCAGTAGAACAATCCCCTTCAGAGATATTATGAGCCTGATTCTTAAGAAGCCAAAGGCCAATTCACTACATTCCCTTAAATCTAAAATATTTATATACCTAGTACAGGAGCATTTTAAAGTATCTTTACAATAGGAGGAAGTGCAGTAGCATAAATGAAATTCATATCCTCATATTCTACCAGTGAAATCATTGAGCATTTTTTGCAAAAACAGCTAATACGGAGTCTAAGAACAAAACATCCGCCCTCAATACTGGTACTGGTGGAGATTTGGGCTTCAAACAGTGATCATAAATTTCACGTTATATCATTTGATAGGCTTTGTGTATCCCAGGAGAGGCCCAACAAAAGGCAGTGATAACATGTCTGTCTGTCTCTGACAAGAAAAACATCTGGAGCTCTCCACAAGAAGAAAGCATCCACGGGCATCAAAAGGTAGCCTAGGGTTTCATAAAATACAAACCCAAATTGCCAAAGCCAAAGGTACAGCCATATCATTTTATCAGAGGCACATAAAACCTGGATTACTATGACTACCTCCACTTTTGTAGCATTTTCACAGAAGTTTTTTGACAAGTCACTTGCCTACAAAGAACCATCAGATGAAGGTTCAAAACTCTGTTGCCCTTTTCTCGCCGTTCTGGTCTTGCTGTGTTATTTATCTGCCTGTCATTGCAGTTGGTTATTAGTATTTCTTCCTTAGGTTTACATACAGCTATTTGTGATTATTTCATAGCAGTCATCACGAACAGCAGCAGGATCCTGCCATCCAAAGTCTCTGCCATGCACAGCTGTACCTCTGACAAGCACCCTGTCAGGACCCCTTCTGAAAGGCCAAACACTTTCTTCAGCTGAGTTTGCAGTGGCGCTTACTCCCAGTCTTCAAGTCAGGAGTAAATCTCGGACCACACACGCTGAGAAATAAACTCATATAAATGCCAAAATTGCTTTCAACAGAGCAATAGTCACTGTTTCAGCCCATGCTGTACGTAATACATCTTTTAAGCTCGAGGCACAGAGGTTGGAAGGGCTGTCAGTGGAATTGAAAGTAAAATAATTCTGCTATCCCACCACTACTACCTCCAGCTTGTAATTCAACCCAGGTCACACAGCAAATCCAGCAGTATCCTTTATTTTACAATAATATGCTAATTAGCACAGTAACACCCTCTCCACTACCCTTGCCTACACAGGTCCCAGCACATTTTAATTTAACTGTAGCCTAAGTAGACATGTAAATACGTAAACGTGGATATCCCATCGCTGAAGTGTTCAAGGTCAAGTAGGATGGTGCTTTGAGCAAACCAGTATAGTGAAATGTGTCCCTGCCATGGCAGGAGGGTTGGACCAGGTGATCTTAAAATGTCCATTCCAACACAAACAGTTCTGTGATTCTCCAAAATAGGAGCAGTTTCCCACACATTGATGAATACATGGCAAAATCCTACTGTAGACCCAGCAAATCTGTATGTCTAACATATACAAGGTGAAAACAGGAAAACCTAGCGAGCCGTCAGGTAAATTTGAGAACTTGTAATTATTATAAAGTTTTAACTTCTGTGCTCGTTACTTTAAATGCTAGATTAGTTTACTAGCCTGACATTCCCATGTTTGGGTCCACAACGATACTCAAGGGTTTCTTTAAAAAAAAAAAAAAAAAAAAAAAAATTAATCCCAGAACAAAAGGTCACTTTTTACCACCTCACTTCCAAAACTCTGCTAGTTTGCTCCAAGGCAAGAAGCTTCTGAAAATTAGGCTATTTTTTGTGGTTCATCAAGTCCATTGTTTCCAAAAGTAAATAGCCATTATGCTTAATGATTCAGTAATCACTCCCCTTCCTTAAATCAAGGGCTTTGAAGGTGATAGGGGAAAGGCTGCTTGGTTCAGATAGCCTCAGTGGGAAAGATCAGCCAGCTTTTGTGCTCTTGTATTTGCAGGAAGACTTGCACTTGTTTTTATTATAGATAGGTTTTGTTTTGTTTCCCAAAGAGAGGAATTATAGGAATTCAATAGAGAATAAAGAATTACCATGACACCCTACAACAGAGTAGGAAGGTTGCAACACAACTTCCAGTGGCTGTTAAAACGTGATAAATGGCAGCCTGATGGTTGCAAAAGAAAACAGAGCTCAGGAACACGAGTAGAGTTTAAGGAGATGTGCCCTGGGAGGGCTTCCAGATATTAAAATCTCTTCCTCTAGCTCCCTCCACATCAAATTTTTGCAAGAGGGGTCCCAGCTGCAGGCAAAAAGCTGTGTTTAGCAAGACAGACTCACCTTTTACTACCCCTGGTTTGACATATCTGCGTGCAGGAAAATAATTCATATTGGCCATCTGGTAAACAGAGCTTTGTAACTTGTAAAGTCACTTGTAAAGCTCTTGAGAGAATATATAATGTATCTGACTTTAAAATGCAGATTCTTCTTTCTCCCCTCAGTGCCTTTGAGTCACTCAGAGATTATGTTAAATCCAGTAGATTTAACATCAGGAAAACTCAGCATTGGGTTCTCCACTCCCACTGAAGTTAAGGTCAATGGAGTTGAGCACTGCTAACTGCTTCTGAAAATCTCATCCAAAGGACCCAGTCCAAAGCAGGCTAATTCCCTGGACAACTAAGAGTTCTACAGACTTTGGCTTCAGCCCAGGCTACATTAGCATCCCACAGAGCAGTGTGTTTTAACAATTTACCATCCAATAGCTCTCAAAAGTTCTCAGTATCTCTTACTGAGCCCCAGTAATGTATGTTGTTAGTTAACATTATTTTCATAGTGCCTATGATACGTTGGGGACTTGATTTTTTTTCAGAGGAGCAGCAACTAAACCAAGCTGCTGCTTACTATGAACTGCTTAAAAGACCAACGTTGTCACTTAAAACCAATACGTAAGTTCATGCACTCTCACAGGTTTTATGTAAGTACAGCTCAATTTGTCCACAGAATACAGGCAATTCATTCAATAAAAAGTAGGCATACATCACACCAGTCACCAAGAGCCTTACGGCATGGCACATTTCTGTCACAGGTTAGCAAGTGACTCTTATTCGGGAGCTACAGTATATGGGAAAATATTGTACATATTAGTTAAACTACAAATAAATGCCTTAAAGAACTATCAGATGACCAGCAACTTCATTACATCTCTTGATGTTAGTGGAATGACTTGCAGACAAGAATAACCAAAGCTTGTCTGGTGCTAGTGCAATCCTGCTCTACTGAAAAAGTAAGGGTTTCTCCATCATAACAAGGATTAAGATTTAAAACTGTCCCAAGGAGACAATGAGGAACTTCAATAAAATGGATTTGACTGTAAGAATTTTTTTTTTCTGAATTCAAAACTAGTTATTATTCAGTAGTGTTCAGAGTTCACCACCATTTGTCACACAATTCCAGGTCCAGTTTCAAAAGCTGTCAGGTCTGACTAACCCAAGGGAGACACAGTTTTGCTGATAGGTGCCAGAGAGGCATTAAGCTGACATATTTACAAAGACTATGAATTTTACATGAGTTTCTGCATGAACCAGACAGGTTTAATGTGCCACATATTCTTCATGTATTACATTTGGGTCTCACAATACAACAATTGCATTTTACCGTTCTGTGAATTTAAAGCTGGTGGAAGCATGAGACTGACACCCCCAGAGACTTATACCTGCTCCTGAACAAAACAGCAGCTACAACTTCTTCCACAGCATTCACATCACTGCATCCAATCCTGAGGGCACGAAATACCCGAAACTTATGGAGGTTTCAACTTCCATACTCATGCAGCCCTCAGCCACCCCTCTGAGAGCACTGACACAGGATGGGTGCCTAACTCGGTTAAATTATGAGATTGGTCCCCCGCAGCACATGACTGTAACAAAAGACACTGACCTGTAAAATGCAGAAGAGCAATCAAAGGGGGGGTTCTTTTGAGAGAATCTCCCCCACCATGAGGTATCACCTCAGCCTTACATATGTTTTGTAATGTGCTGATACAACCTGGGGATTACACCTACATATCCCCAGGGTCCAACACTACCATACTAACGTTTAACATGATCCCATCCCCTCTAGCTCTTTTCCTGTAACATCCATAACATGTTCACTACCAAGTCCTCTGTGTTTAGTAGGCTGTGTCCACCTCTGGGTTTCCCGACACAGCAAAACCCCCCGTCCCGAGCTTCTAAATGCAGAGCAGACACGCCCTCTCAGTGCATCCAGTATTTAAGAAAGCTTTCCAAAAGGCCACTATCTCCCCCACGAGACTGTTCTGCCTTGACGCTGTGAAATTTCATCTTCAGCTCAGGGATACAGAACAAATGTTCCTGTAAAGCATATGCTTTTTTTTTTTTTTTTTAACTGGCTGCATCTGATCATCACCCTTTTCTGCCAGCTCTCAAATGCTGCTAGAACATCACCCAGCTGAATGGCAAGAGCTGCTGGCAGGCTTGCAACAAATAGACTGAGCTGAAGAGATGAAAAAGAAAAATCACAGCTACTGTCTACCTATCTGACACAGCTGTGATCAACAAGCATGTCAGATCCGGCATCATCGTGCAGGCTGCCTGCATGCAGTGCAGTGTGAAAGCACACCACATCCTGCACACCACTTGTAGCAGTACGGAGTAAAAATACAGTTGTTATTGTTAGCAGTCATTCCAAAAAGTCTGAGAAAACACACTAGAGTTTCCTTGTGCGTACTTCTCTGATCCATACTCCAAAACAGTGACTGCTTACATAATCAGCATTGATTCTGCAGGCCTTAAATGGTTTGGATCCTCTCATGGGTCATCTGATCACACACCAGAAGATGAACTGCAACCACAGATCATGAAAGCAGCTTTTTTTGCTTTTTACTACACCTCTGGGATATGGCTTAAATTGGAAACCAATTTAGGGGATTATCCAGCTCCAAGGTTTCCTGTCACAGTGGTCTAACCCCCAACCCACTTCAACGGCATCTGAATGCAGTTCAGAAGATTATGCAAGGCATTAGTAAACTGAGATAATTTCATCAATCACACTGAAAGACAGGTATGACACACCAATGTAGAAACCTCTAACGCACATAGATGTGAATTCAAAGAATGAGACATCAAGGATTGAAGGGAACTCATCACGGTATTAAAAGCTTGAGTTACATGGAAATTATGCAATTGAATTAATAAAGGACAATGTAGCCTGACTAGAAAGGTACCTCTTCCAGCAGAGAGATGGAATCTCCGCCAGGGAAAATATGCAGGATTAGATATATGACAAAAATACGCTGTAGAGAAAACTCTGTTCTGTCGAGGAGACTGGTTAGCTTTGTCTGTATCAAATGGCTATGAACATAGGACACAGTAAGAGAACTTGTCTGTCAGAGACAAACCCAAACCTGAACAGTGGATTTCATGATGAATCCACAGCAGCTTATTCCAAGGATGTAATATGACCTGTTCTTCTGGTATGCCATGATTATGCCAGCTCTCTCTCTCGGAACACTTATTTCTTTGTAATGAACAGTGACTATTACAGGAAAGGGCAGTCCTGGGTCTAAGGACATCATCACACATCTGTACCAACAAAAATACCCACTGCTACACACGTAACACTAAATAAAACTCAGTAGAATACATTCAAGTGACAACATTAATCTGCTCTGTCTGATCACACAGTTTTAGTAGGTTTTGCTCACAGTACATGAACATTACAACTGTTATAGCTCAGTGCTTAGATGGTAAAAGTAAGCAGTGGAGGAAGTGAGAGGATGAAAATGTCATTCTATCATTGTTGCTGGATTAAAATCAGAGAGGAGAGCAGCTACCAAAGAAGTAGTCAGATGTGTAGCTTGCAAGATTGACAAACACAGCACGAAGGAAATGGCACATCCCACACAAGCATCACAGCTATGGGTGCAAACAAGGGCAGTCCCCTCTGCTCTCTGGTTAGGTCATGGTCAGCTGAACTGAAACATCTCACAACAGATCCAGCGTCATAAGCCTGTTAATGGATTTGCTGCATTCCTGCTGGGAGAGGTATGCTTTCTACAAGGTTATGATTCAGAAATACACTGAAGGAGGCCACATTCAGCAGCTTCTAATGAAAATTACTGTTATTTTTGTTTTCTGCAAGTGAGACGCAGAAGGAAAAAGGATGACATGACGTGAGCCCGTGGGGTTGGCACACAGGTACTCTGGTGCCTAGGCAGTCTTTCCCTTTTGCACTGCTTTTGTGTACCCCAGGCTTCTGATCCCCACTGGCTGCTGTCTGACAAACACAGCATCAACAAGTCATAAGTGAATTCAAATGGGCTTCCCGTAACTGCTCCTAAGTCACAGTGCAAATCAGCCTAATGGTACCAGCAGCCTTCTCTGCTCTCTCCACTCCACTCTGCAAAGAGTGGACCCTTCCCAGAGGGCCAGTCAACCAGGTGAAAGAAGCAAGCACATTTCTGCATGTCCCAGACTGCTGAAGGAGGGAAAAGGCTCAGTTAGCTCATGAATAATGCACCATCTGTTTATGCAACTCCAGGGACACACTTCAAATCAGCTTGTGGTCTCTGGAATTACTTTCACTATACTTGACCAGTCTCTTTGGTAGGGAAATCAAAAAGCTGCTTTCAAAATTTTCTCTGCTCACTTGAAGCTTTCACTCCTCTCTGCTATACATAATCCAGAAGAAAGGAGACATGATTTTCTGGTCACTCCAGTTTCACGCTGGTACTACTTGACTGACTTCAGTAGATTTACTCCTCATGTACACTGCTGTGACACAGTGAGGTTCAAAGATGCCTCAACAGCATACAGGGATGTACCAGCAATTCAGAAATGAGTCAGGAGGAGATCAAGCTGCATGTAGTATCATCAATGCCTTCTAAGCATTCTAAGCAGATGGTTAAGCATGAAGTATCACAATAAGGGCTAGAACAGTCTTTTCTTACATGTTGCAGAGGTAGAATCTGAAATAATGAGCAAGCAGCACAAGAGGGAGAGGTCGAACTCATAGGGGGTGAAATTACAAGATATTCCTCCACCCTGAAAAAAAAAAATCTTTTTAAATACTGGCTCTCAGCCCAGAGGTTTGACCCCAGGGGATATGATGTCACTAAGGCAATGCAATTGCAGAAGCAAACCTTGAAATGTAATGTTAACTCCTCCTTGTAAATCTCATCTAATCCAAAATACTTCACATGAGAAAAACTTGCATAAAAAGAAGCCAAGAGGAGAAAAACATAGCTCAGCTCAACAAAGTCATGCAAACTGTAGACATACCCATGTTAGGAAAAAGCTAAGATGTTCTCTGGGCCAAGTCAAGCAAGTCATAGCGACAGCTCCCTTAGCTCTCCATTTCAAACCCAGTGTTTAAAAATGTGCCAGTGTAGGCTGGAAACAGGGCAAGAGATGGACAACAGTTAAATACAACTTACAAGCAAAACATTCTCAACAATTTTTAATCCAAGGACGACTAAGCTTTTCTGAAGGAGAAACAAAACAAAAAACCCGCATCAAACAAACAAACTACTCACCCACTCTTCATCCCAAAAACTTTTAAAAAAGAAAGGAGCTGTCTTGTATCTTGGTCCTACATTTGTGTCATTTGCAACCACATAAGCATTAAGTTAAGCCTGGCATACTAATTTATTGCATTTTTCCCCCCTGCAAATTGATTGCCTGCACTTGCAGGAAGGTATGTATCTGCAGACTCTTCTCTTACAGACCTCAGGTTGAGTAGCACTGCTGTACTGCTCCCTTAACTCCTAAGATGAAGCATCACTCACATCCTCACAGCTGTGTCTGCCACTGTTTTTTGGTTGAAGCCATACCCTTTCATTCTCGAGGCAGAAATAGTGCCGCAGGAAAGGGGAAAGCAGAGAATTTCTGTTGTGCATTCCCCCTCTGGAGACTGATAACAAACAAGAACTTCAAGAAGGATTCATTAGGCCCTCATATCCTCCTTCCTCTGCTCTCCTCCCCCTGCAGACACCAGCCCTGCTCACAAAGCCAGGGAATAATCTTAAACCTTGTCTGACCCAGAAGAAACAACACTAAACAGATAAAAGCACCACTTACTTTGCTCTCCTTCTCCACCTGGGCCTGAAGAGCCATAGATTATGCTGAGGACACCCACAAGCAATTTGTTGCCTAAAAGCCACTGGCTGGGGGCTCCTGTGGCAGTCCAGAGTATACTCAAAGTACTGCACGCCCTAGGAAAGTGTCTCAACAATGAAGAAGGCTGCAGGGATGCTGTTAACAGCATCACTGGGGTCTTCACCTACACTCAAGACAACAGCAAATAAGTTTGAGCCCACCTGGCCTTAATGCTTGCTGCACAACTGAAAAACACTGCAGGTGAACCACTGCTAGACCAAGCAGCATCGTAGCACAAGTCAGGCCCTCACTAAGATTTTTAAACAGACCTTCTTACCCATTTTCTACACACAGGTTGAATTCAGGCTAGGTGACACTGTCTGCCTACAGCACTTTTCAGAAACAAGCTGGGAAGAAGATAGCTCATATACCTGAAAGTACATGAAGCTATGCCACTCACAGACACATCACAGGTCACTTCAAACAGACCTTACTGTGTTTGCCAAAAACTTCTAAGTTACTCAACAAGGTTCTTATCAAATGTCTCAGGGCTTACTGATGCTGAAACACCTATTCATCACTTCTGTTTAATAAAAAAAACCTCTAACTTTGCTTAACTTCTCCCTGCCTTCGTGTTCTTCTAAAGAATCCTTTCTATCCTTCACCACCACAGTGATTTTACCAGTAAGCTACTACATTTGGTGCCCAAAGCATTTTCTGCCTGTCCCAAATAATCCTTAGTAACTCAGTGTGGAGTCAGTGGTGCCAGACAGGTTGCTTTATTTCTCCACTCAGGAGTCCTGATCTTTGAAGTTCACCTCCACAGGGAGAGAGCCTTTACAGAGTCTTTCTCTAGAAAGTTCAAGACATCTTGAAGAAAAGACAGCAAAGGTAACACACTGCTTTGTTTAACCTTTTTCATCACCAAAGCACACAGCTAGCATTCCAGGAAGGGTTCATTAATTCACTGCACCTTAGTGTTGGAGATGTGATAGTTCCCATTGAAGTCAGTGATGTCTTCCTCCCTTCCCAACATCCCTCCTAGTTCACCCTTTCCCAGCGCAACCCAAACCTCACTCCAGGTCCTGCCAGAGCCCTCTCCTCCCAGATGCATCTCACTGCCAGGGATGCCCCACAGCACATCCTGGGGCCAACTGGTACACGGCCCTTTCCAGGGAAGCGGCCCACAGCCCAGTAGCAGGAGGGAGATGGGGAATGCAGCCTGTGGCTGGCAAGAGGGAGTATAGACAAGGGAGTTTGAAAGTCACAGCCACAACCACCACCTACACCCTCTTTTCCCTTCATTTTTTGCAAGCCTGGTCCCAGAAGCACAGCCTGATACACTAAATACTTGCTCCCTCCTGCTCTGGCTCTCTCTCATTTCCTCCCCTGCCAATCTTGATTTGGCTGGCTTCCTCAGGCCAAATTAGTCAGCATGACGGGTGCCTTTACATTTTCTGTTTTCATCTATTTTTCCCGTTTCTAACAAGGGAGGTGTCTCACACTGAGAGCAGCCCCTCCCCTCTTATCATTTGACTGAAACACATCCTCCTGTTCCAGGCAAATATTACGTGATGTTTTGGAGCAGTGTGTTTTCAAAGACAAGAAATGCCAAAGAACGCTGCTACGCCTTTTCAGCACTTCACACAAAGCTGGGCACGGCTTGCCACATTGCTCTGACATTCAGGGAACCTACAGCAAGTGTCTGTCTCCTGTGAAGGAGGCAGAAGGAAGACTTAAGTGGCTTATACCCCTAATCCAGGGCTTGAACCTCAACAGCCCATACTGCTCCTCCCCCCCAATAAGTCTCCTTTTTTTTGACCCTGTTTCCAAACAAAGGTAACAAGCCAAACACAAGCCACAAAATGTAATCAAGTCAGCCATGCAGAAAGAAATACAATATTCTCCGATCTGACTAAAGTTTACTGCCTTGCAGACAGCAGTGGCAGCATGGCCCAATTATGGCCCACTGCACATTTTCATCACAAATTTCATTCTCTTTATCCCACTCCCAGTATTCACAGTTTTTTACTGCTCTGAGATAAAACCTGGCAAAAAGGCATCAGCCACAAAACAAGCACTACACCAAAACAAAAGAAGTATTTGTTTAAAAAAAAACAAAAACAAACAAACAAACCTTGGAACCTTGGTCTGGCCATTTCTTTCAATATCACGGAAATGCCAAGACAATGAAAGCAAGTGGGTTTGGCTTTTCCATTTCTTGCTGCTTTCAGTAGAAGACCGGTTTCTTTGAAGCTTTGAACAACACTGAGATTAGCTCAGTTGGTTACACCAAGGTTGTAAGTCTGATCCCTGTGTGAGCATTTAAATAACAGTTGGACACGATGATCCTTGTGGGTCCCTTCCAACTCAGAATATTCTGGGAAAACAACTGGGAGACAGAAAACAACTTCAAACAGATGACTTTTTGCCAATAGCAGATCAGAAGGCTTTCAAGTCTTTAGGTTCAGGCATGTGGAAGTACCATTAAGGTCATGCCTGACACGATCCTAATACTGATCAAAATTTCATGGGCCAAATCTAGAATACCAAAAATTTCAACAGAGACATTGATGTGAATCTTTTAGCACTTGACCTTGAATCTGCTTGAGTTTTCTCCCATCAAGTAAAAGACATCTGTGCACTAATGGTTTACAAACTGACTGCCTAGAGGACAACTGCAGCTACTCCACAGCTTTACAGGAATGGAGAGAGGGACAAGCTGTCTAGGGGTCCTACCCTGTCCAGGCAGATAATCCCCTTCTCCCACTTTAACCCAAAACACCCACTGCTGTACTGAGGCAATCCATAAGAACAACAGCAGCCAAACATGGCTGAGGTGAGGACTTGCAGGACCTCACCACACACCCACTTCCCTTCTTCTCCTCCCCTAATCCAAACCACATCTCACTTTCTGGTAGAGATGTGCAACCTCTGATCACTCACTGCTATTGATACACCTCAAATCAATAGGTTCCAACACTATCAAAGATGTTGAGAGTTTTCCCATCACTGTAAAACTTCTCATGGGAGATGTAAAAAGCACAAGAGAAAAGGATTTTCACAGCTCTGGTAAGGGCTACGGGACCTGTGAAACTGGGAACCCACCCCCGGCTGCTCAAAGCATTCTTTACCTGCTCCACCTCTAAATAATTTAATTCCAAGGAGGAATAAAGGCTGACTGCATCCGTATTTTTGTGGGAAAGAGTTTGAGTTACATGAGCACAGGGAAATACTGACATAAAACAAAAGATGACATTCTGCTTAGAAATTTAGAGGTAAATCTCAGATTGCTCCACAATCTGGCCTTTTTCTCTGGCTTGCACATCTGAAAAGCAACAGGCCATTTGAAAGCACTTTAATCCTACCAGAATGAACATTTGTCTACAAACACCTTGTTTTGACTTAGAACCCCAAATTTCCACTATCTTTGCACTTGTACCCCATGAAGCAATTTACAATTGCTTGAGCTTTCAAAAGATGAAGAAGTAAGATCCAAGACTGACAATTCATGGCATTTTGAATGATATATTCTCCCATTTCTCTATTTAAAGTACATAAGGCATCGTCCATGGCATTTTAATTAATATCCTAACTACTGTCCACATCAATTCATCTCTCAGAGTCTTTTAATTACAGGTTTAGAGACTGGGACAGCATAGCTGCATTAAATCAGAACTCATGGTACACAGTTCTCCAATCAGAGCCTGAAAGTCTATCCTGGTCTGAAGCTAATTTTATGACTTCTCTTCCTCTCTGGCCATATATTTTTTTTTCCCCAATCAAGAAACTGCACCCACTAGTTGCTACAAGAAAATTGAAGCAGCACAATTACCCACACTAATTTGCCTAATATTAGTTTCAGGCCCGAACAGGCTTTACAGTGCCAGGTGAGCCTGGGAATAAAAGCACAGATAGTGAGAACAAGACAAAGAGACTGACAAGGTAATTTAACTATTAGAGATAGGTTTTCAGTGAACAATAATAAATTAGAAATTAACCTATTTTTATTTAGTGGCATAACTGGAAGAATATGATACCCTCAGTTTTTCCTGCATTAACAGTTACAGCAACTTTACAAGCCTATTGCCCCAGCACAAGCCCATATGAAGTTTGGTCAAGAGATTTCTGATCCACAGACAAAGAAACTACACATATATTTACACTCATTACAATCACAAGAGTATAATCCATATGATCTGCTTGCTTCCTCCTGACTTCCCAGCTGTAAGCACCACATAATCCACACAGAATTCAGGTTAGGGTACTAAGACCAGACAGACAGTTATAAAAACCTAGATGTTTCCATCGTCCTGGTCCAGAGCTGCAGTGCAAACATTTGACACTTGCAACCAAGATACTTTATCAGCATGGATATTATCTGCTAGGAGGACTCTGAAAGCACTCAGTCCTCTCAAACAGAGGGACAAAGCCATGTTCTGTCAGTGCCTGTAAAATAAATACTCTCTAGGAGTAAAAAAACAGTTTCTCATACCTCTGTGATGTTAATTCTTTGGTGTATCCTTTCCAGTAAAGAGATACGAGAGTAATTCCTCCCCAAAAGAACCAAAAGCCTCAAAATCACGTTCTTTGGTCCATTGAGTTCACAAGACCAATTAATATCACACGTTGCATAACATTTAAGACTCTTCAAGGGAACCTTAAATAATTTGCCAAAACCCAAGTCAGTGGTTAGAGCATCATCCCTCGATTTTTCTCTGGAGCACCAAGGAAAGGAAATGGTTTCAAATGCTCTGCCTAATTATTTACCGACTTGGTGAAATGCACTAAAATGCAGACGTACCCAGAAAGGGAAAGACATCATTCATGGCTCCATACAGTGCCATTCCACCTAGTGCAAATTCCCTGTAAGCACAGCATCAAGATGGTACATGCACCCCCAGCAACTACCAGCACCCTACTCTCTTTCACCCAGCACTATCAGATGGTTCTGCCCGATACAAGAGGCCATAGGCAAGCATTCTACTCATGGGCTGAAAAAATGCCCAGACACGAAATTACCTATCTTTGATACTTAATTTGAGCACCTCCTAACAGCAGCTGCAAATCTGAACTTGCTCACACCGGCGTAAGCTGATGCTCAAGGTTGTACTTGCAACCAACATTACATACATGTATGCTATTGTCTGTCTTCCAAAACAGCAGTTGCTCCTGTCAGCCCTGAAAGGCCCTGCCCCTTTGCTAAAGAAAGGGGTTTCCCAGTGTGCAGAGGGCCATAAAGAATAATAAAGAGAAACCCCACACTTCATTAAAAATAAATACACAAGTCTCCCAGCTGCTGAGCCATCACTGCTCGGAGCAAGTCATCTTATTAAGATTTTTTTTTTTTTTTTGGTAGCATCTGTTAAATAAAGCTCCAACACTGGAAAATGATTACTGACATTAATAACACGCAACATATTCAGTGCCAGATACAATCCTCAAACTCAACACAGATCGCTCAATCCCAGCCATGAACTTTCCTGGCAAAGGGAGTCCCTCCACTAGTCCTGGTGATTCCTTTACAAGCTGCTGCATGCACATGAAAAAGGGACACCAATAAGAGGAGAGGTAGAACTTATTTTCAATGTGAATCAGATTTCCCTGCACTGGCCCCACTCTTCTCTTCCCACCCTGGTTTTAGATCACATGCACAACCATTCAGGGAAAAGCCCCAGCCAGAGTGACAGCGACCGGTCCTCTTCGAGCAGCTTAGATACACCTCTCATGATCATCACCCACTCAACAGCGTTCAGCCACAGCAAATCCCACAGTGAGAGAGAAGAGCAGGTATCAAAGGGCTCGGCTTCTGTCCCTGCCACCAGTTTCCCACACAGGCTTCAGCAAGTCTCTTAATCCCTCTGTGCTTTCTCACCCTCAGTTAGTAGTTTTGGGAATCCTGACAGATGAAACAAGCTTCAGGAAGGCAGGTAAATGCAATCTAATTAGACATCAACAGCCTACGTTACAGAGGATGAAAGCTCAGGACAGAAATCCTCAAGCTTATTCTCATCGTGCCACTCTTGTTTAGAGCAAATAGGAATCTCATCAAACACACACCAAGGGTAGAGTTGGAACAATTTTATTCCCACCTGACATGTAAAGGGTCAGGTCCCTCTGCACACAGATGGCAGCAGGTGTGGTGTCAGCAGCTGCCAAGGCATCTGTGCACATCAGGGCTTTTGAAGGATCACCTTCACCAACGCGAACAGATCTGCAATTTCAAACAACCACCACCACATTACCATCACAATTAAATTTATATGAAGAGCTGCGAGACAGCACTATAATCAAAGGCATAAATAAATCTGCTGGTGAGTATCAAATCTCAGAAGCAAACATATCAGCATTTATGAGACAGAAGTGAGATGGCTTATGAACACAGACTTTCCTCATTTTAGGCATATGGTGCATCGAAGTATTTTCTCCTAATGGCTAGGCGGTGGAGTCCAGTAAAAATTATATCCAGAACTACACTTCAGGTTCATGGTTCTTTCAAGATATGCCAACAGTCATACATCATGTCCACACGTGCTCTGGTTAGTTTAGCAAAGGTGTCACCCCTGCAAACCAGGCATCTCATGGCACAGATTTTAAAGCAGAATTATTCAGCAACATGAATAATCCCTGTTAACCAAGCACTTAAAATTCAGGACACCTTTCTCATGTATTTGGATAACACTGTATCCACAAACTAGTCTCAGGGAGTAATGCTTAGCACTCTGCCTGAGAAATATGTCTTTATCAAAGCATCTCATACTGTTTAACCAGGAAGCATCTTCACCAGCACTAAACCGTCAAGTACCTTAAAGGCAAGCAGCAAGTCACAAGAGTTCTGCAAGCTCTGTCACGCTCATTTAGTGATAGACTTTTGTAGGCTGTGGCTAAGGATTCCAAACATCTGTACTCCAAATATTTCCCATCTTATTTTTTTATTCCTGCAGACATGCTGCCGTAACATGTTAGAATATCGAGCTATGGAATTGCACAGATGCAGCTATAGCTTTGGATTTTTTTATGAAGTAGTACAAAACTGTTTGCAAGCAAATTCCTACTTGCATGAATTACTGTGCCTGACAAATATTCTCTGTAAGCAATCGGTGATTTTTGTCTTCAAGGAGACTACTGAAGTAAGCAAAGGTTTGCAGAACTGTGTCCCAAGACTCCCACCAATCATTCCCTAAATTGACAGAGATGCTTTTGCTGAGAGGACAAAGATTTGCAAAGCCAGACTCCTCTCCCAGAGGCACAGTTAGTTTTTCTTTTGGGCCACAATGTGTTTTCAGTAATAGCATCATAAATTTCAACTATTTCCTTTGATTCAGTAGAGTTTTAACTGCATTTAAAGTGGTGCAAGCAGAATAAGAATCCAAGCTTTTACATACAACATTTCAGGCGCATTTCTGGAATTTACTTTAGCACACACAAGCTTAGCTGTAACCATTTCAGATGTTCTCCCAGCTATTCTCTCTCTCCTTTCATATCCCCACATGAAACAGTAATAGCTGCATTGTCTTTTATGGGCTGAGGAAGTGAAGGAAGGGGAGGGACTTCCAGGAATTTTTAATTTATGTATTTTTCACCTTAATGCTATTTTTTTAATACATTTATGAAACTATACATATAGACACCAAGAAAAAGAATTTGGAGGGCTCAGCCTAGCCCTTGGTTCCACATTTTTAAGCAACAGCACTCCAGCACAGCAAGGATAATTACTATTTTATAGTTCTCTCTCCTTGCTTGACTCTATTTGGATTTTGAAAAGCTCTCTATATTAAGGCTTCTCATTAGCCATGTGAAGCCCAGTACCCTAGAAACAGCATTTAATTCAACCACGACCTCCCTTCTGGGCATTTCCTGGCAAAAAATGGCCAGATGGAAGAGCTGACGACTGCCAAACATTCACTGCAAGGAAATGCCAAAACAAGGGTCTTTATTGCTGATAAAAGCCATGGAAACATCAGAATGTAAAACAGAGTTGCTACCTTTTTTTCACCTCCATCTGCTTCACTAAAGCTGTGATTGCTGTTGTGATGGAATTCAAGGCACTGATTTTCACCCTGAGATTAAACTCTAGCACAGCAGCAAATGACAAAAGCCATTTTACTCCCAGTGTTACATCATTATGTTTATTCTTACATTACTACCAAGCAAGTTCCTCACACCATGCTCTCATTTTCAGTGCCCTTCACCGTGCTCATACTTAGGAGTTAGGCCTGATAAAAAATAGCTTTCCTCACTAGCCCTGGCTGGACTGGAACAAAGGATCTCCTTCCAAAGGAGAAAAGGAGGTAACCTCTTGCCCTCCACAATTCCCTGCGAGTCAAAACTGTGTATCAATAAGATCTGGTGTTTATGCTATCCTGGATGCCAGTTCCACCATCTGGAAGTTCTCTACAAGGCATCCACAGAGCTCAAGGACAATTCTGCTTACGCTTGCCAGGTGCATGAGTCTTGTCTGCCACGGGTGGTCAGCGCTGGCTGTGCACTGCACCAAGGCTCATCCTCCTCTGCTCTTCACCAGCACATTTTTAGCACAGCCAGCTCCTGAAGGAGTCTTCAGACCTTTTGGAGACTTTTGCTAAAAGGCCTCCAAACTCGTGGTGCCCCAAAAGGATTCCTCACAGTGTCCACAACAATTAAGGACCTAAATGAGTATATCAAGCACCTTTATGCAGAGCACAGTTGTACCAACACATATAGAGCTGGACTACACCAGCAACACAGATACACTTATACCAGCTGAACACTCTAAAGAGATATGCAACCAACAACTTAGGCCTGCATGGGAGCAGGAATAACCTGTACCAAACAGAGATGCCACTGTGCTGGCAGAACAGCGTTCACACCAGGAGTCACACCAGCTGGACTCCTAGTGGCCACACAGCAATTACTGCATTAAAAAAATCATATGCCTTGCAGTCCTAATTATACTGGTACAAAAAATGTACGTGCAGGCCAGGTCTTAAATCAATTTAGGAGACCTACACAAGGGATTGTTTCTCTTTAATATGATAGCCATTAAAATAAATTTGTTTAAATCAAGACTTAGGAAAACAGACCTGAAATATTTTTTGTAAGGAGTGTAGTTTTGTTACCTGCATGCATGCTGACCTTGCATATTAAGTCACTGACTTTGACAGCTCAGTCTTATGAATTCAGAGTTTGCTACATGAATAATAAACAAAAGCAGTAGGGTAAAGGCTTCTGCTTCAGTGGTTTGAGGAAACCAGAACAATTCTAAGCAACTCCAGATAGCATTGTGGCAAGCATATATTAACAGTGTAGGGTGCTGTTGCATTGCAGTGGCCTGTGAAAAACACCCATCTTGGCCATCCTAGAAATTTAACTCCATTTTCATCCTCGGTGCTTTGCCTCCACTGTTGCTCAATAGGCAAAATCTACTGCATATACAAAGAAAAGGACAGTAAGTTGCAATATGCTTCAACACAATTTACCTAGTTCTCAAACAAAAGCTGACAGAACAACATATTTAAATGTCTTGCAGAGTTTTTACCCTGTCTTCATCAGGGGCTGTGCTCAACTATCCATGTCAGGAGTCATACAGCAAACCTCTGTCACATACTGTCAATCTCAGACATAAGAGGACTTTGAGAAAAAAAAAAAGAAAAAAAGAAATATAAGAGAGAAAAGAGGCAACAGTGGAAAGCTTGAAAATCTAGTCATTTTACTTGTCCAACAGATTTCCCCTTCTCTGCATTTATCTACATATTCTTTCCTATTTTATTAAATAATATTTCTTCTAAATTTTGGAACAACAGAATCAAGATGCAATTCCTTCCTTTACCTACACCACTGAGCACTCAGCAACATAAATCCCTAAAAACAAACAACAAGACAGAAAGTCACAGCGGAAAGGTCTGTTCAAGATGGATCAAACAGCTCGGTACCACAGCAGGTGTCACAGTGGCCACTGCCTGTCAAGAATGAAGGCATAAAGTTATGCAAGAAAGAATGCTAATAAAACAACAGTCTTCTGCTGTTTCCCATGTTACAAGAGTGCAATAATTTACTCCAGAAGTTAAATAATTAAAATACCTAGCCTAGGCACAGGTCTAACAGTATAAACACACATTTTAGCAAGACCTTCTCTCATGTTCTCACAGAATAAAGCTGTGCTACACATTTTCTGTTTGTGTAACAGCACAACAGCACAGTTGTGCCATTTTATTTAAAAAAACCAAACAAACAGTGGCACAAGGTGTTATCTATGTGATATCCACTGTACCAGCTGTGTCAGCAAGAGAAATACAAAGGGTGATCCTCACTAGCATCCCTGACTCATGTATTAAAAGAAAGTCAGATTCCCTTTCAAAGTATCATCCCTGACTATGGGCTCTGCCTAACAAAGCATGACAGATCAAATCAAACACTGGCAGAGGTCAGCACCGCTCTCATTTCCTTCACTACTACCATGCTAAAGGTCCAAGCCCCTGGCAGCCAAGCAGATGGATGAAGGGTGTCTGTGCTCCAGCACCACATTTGGCATTTAATTCACAGGGGGAAATGGGGCTGCTGAGGGCATGGGCAGGCATTTTTTCAGCCAACTCACTTATAGGACACATTAACCTCTGACAGAGGATGGTAACTTCCTAAACTTGAGAGACGCTGCTTTCCACATCTCTGCAGCGTTCACTTGACTGGGCATAAGACTGGACCTGCAGCCATCCTGAGGAGGTTCAGAGTGTCCCACTTCAACTGCCCACACTGGTCTGGAGACAGCATTTTGGGATCCCCAAGGCCAAGCACTCTGTTTAAAAACAAAACAGAGGAAACTGCAGAAACTGACCTAACTGGACACAAGATCACGGTGGTGATCTTCATGCCTAACACTGTTTGATAAAACCACTCCAATCGCAACTGGTTGTTCCTTAGCACAGGCAAATTTGGATATGTCATCATGGCATGAGCTCAGTGCCCCAGTATCCTAAGTCTGGTCCATACGAGGCTCCCAACACACCCTACCACTGCAACAGCAGAACTGGTGGTTACTTTCAGACAGAAGAGGAAAACTGGGAAAAATTAAAACACACCTTTGATTTGAAGGCCAGAAAGGAAAGAAAGTGTGGGGGGTTGTCTGTTGACTTTTTTATCATTATTTGTTTGGCTTTAAACTTGAACAGTGGTCTTTACCTTAACTGTCTTGGAGAGCACATCCACAATATCTCTGTAGAAGTTTTATAGGAATAACACCGGAATTAAAGGTCTGCAGAACTGAGAGAAAAAGGTCAGTGGAAGAGCTAGGTGCCATTTTCTGTGGTATACTGTCATCACTCAAGCAGGAAGACAATATGCAGCTGATTGCCAGCAGGGTCTTTGGACTGACTTTCTAATATATGTAAAAAAGAAGTCATCATAACCTTTGCTAGCTCTGCTGATTAAAGACAGACAGCACTTCATCTGACTTCTTTCACAATAAGATGACCATAATTCACATTTAATATGCTGCAAAGTCATCTGCCTTGCAAGTGAAGGAGCGCGTTCTGCTGAAAGTCGCTGCTGTTAGGTCAAATTTAAACTCAATATTACAGGACAGAAATTACACTGTTATTAATAATAAATAATCATGATAATGTTTTCCTTTAATAGAGCATCTCTTCCCAAAGAATTCTATTGCTTTACAAACTCTGGAGCAAGTTTTATCTACTGCTACAACCCTAACCTCTGCCTGATTTGCATGGGAGCAGAGGTATCTAGAAATTAATTAGAGACTGCATCAGATCTGTGAATTACTTCACTGCAGCTTGATGTTCTTCCCACTTGAGGGGTAGATCCAGCAATAATATTGCCAGTGCTTTAACAAGAAGTTCTCACATTCTGGACAGCAGGCCTATAATGCATGCCTGCGTGTTGCCAGTGCTTCCTGGGAAGGGGCGGGAAGGTAAGCATCTGAGCAGTACTATTTATGTTCCTCTCTAAATAAAGATGCTCCCTCATGACCATGATCAAGTATAGAAAAAACACCAATCAGCATAAAAATTTAAGTGCTCCGTAAGAGGAGCAACTCCTGGAGGGCTGTGAAAGTCATACTCTGTATAGTCCCCAGGCAGAACAGATTCCTACCATGCACTACTACAATATAAACATTTTAAAAAGTAGTATTACCTAGACATGGCTGCAAACACATGCAGTGAATATTCAGCACACAGCTCAGTGTTCCTGTCCTTAACTTAGGATGAAAGAGTAAGTAAAACCACTGTAAACAGAATTAAGGGTAACATCTCCGGAGATATGCTTTGAAAACATCTGGTACTTGACTCTTCCCAAAAGCACTTCCCCAGAAACACTTCTGTGAACCTCAGGAATAAGTTCTCTTGAGCCAAGTTGATCTGACCCAAGCACCAACAGGACCAGACGCATAGAAATATCTGTGCCTTCAACATCAAGATGAAATGCCACCAAGGCCTTCTCAGCACCACATGCAGTAAATCACTCCACCTGATGCGGCAGCTGTGTAGTCACACAGGGCAACAGTTTCAGTCAGGATCTGAAGAATGTCATATTTAATTGACTAAGGGGGAGGGATTACACCGGGAAAAGTCATGCGTTGACAGTTTTGAACTAGATGGAGGGTCATATCATAGCAACCCTTCTGACGCTGAGCACAAGTAGCCACTCTGGTGACATACTTTGTCCCTGCGTGCAAACACATCTCCCATGTCTGATCTGGCTTGGGATACGACTGAACTGCCAATGCACATGGGCAGGGGTAAAGGGGACCACTTCTAGCAAACATGGCAAATTTTTCAGTTCAGTGAGAAGATAAACACCCATATTCAACAGTAGGCATGTTCTCTATGCTTACCTAAACATTCAGCCATTGATCTTTCTTGATCACCAAACAGCAAGTCAGTCAGGACATGAGTTTTGTATTATTCTATAGGGAACAAATACGAAGCAATAAAAAAAAAAAAGAGCTCCTAAGTGAGCAGGACAGACCAGAGGTAGGAAAGGGAAAGGGTCAATCAGAGCCATTTTGTACACACAAAAAAGGAATTGGATTCCTTTCATACAGAAGTGATAGAAGCCATGTTCATATTTCACATAAATTGCCATTGGTTTTATTTGTGCTTTTGGTCATTGTTCAAACCAGCCTGGTTTCCAGCTCTCTCCTGAACTCAGTCTGTTCCAGAGACTTGCCCAACACTGGTCTCATTCCTACCAAAGCTACTATACAGAGTCAGACCCAGCTCAGGAACCTGTTTCTAACAGACATGACCAGCAGGGGCTTAGAGGAAAAGTAAACAGGGCAAGCTTAAAGCTTTATTTCTCCCATTTTCTCCCCTCAACAGCTGCCAGGAAGCCACAGTTTGGGGACTTCCTCAGCTGGGGCATGGATTCACACATCTGTTTCAACAGCAGTTGATGGGCCACCTTGCCAAAAGCACATTTCAAGCAGCAATACACCTACATGTCAGGCGTATCAGTGAAAACAAAACAACCAAGTCCTTCCCACTGAGTGGCCCAAGTTAAACACAGCTGCAGGGACACCTGTTTCACACCACCTTTACCTCCAGAGTCCGCATCAGAAATTAGGCCAGAGTGGACTTAACATGCTACAAATTCACAGTGTAAACACAGCTCTAGATGGGTGATGGAAACACCACCAACTGCTTCCTCAGGCTTTTACCTATTAGGAATTGAAACCTCACCAAACGAGCGCACAGCTTTGGGCAACAAGACAATTTAAAATAACACACAGGTACAAAAGACAAGTTGGTCCCTGTCTCTTCCCAGGCCAGATATGCATCCTGTCATAGGGAAGCCAGACCTGCGTGAATTAACAAGTAACTCACGTCTTCCTCAACCTCTTCTACTGCAATGCAGGGCATCATGTGTAGACCTCCTGAAGCCTCCATCTATGGGTAAAACCTCTGGAATCACCGTTTATGTTCTATCACTAGCTGCTACATGATATTTCTTATGTGAAATTGCAAGAGAAAGTAATGCTTTTCCATCTTCCACTTTCCTCACTCTATACAACATTGCCCCTGCTTACCAGAGGCTTCTGAACCTTGACAAATTGCACCCCCTCCCTCAAAACAAAAAATTAAGCAAAATAAACACTTCAGGGCACAGCAGTTCCCAAGCCATGAACCAAAGATCAGGAGATGGAGCTGCTAGCAGGGAGATATTCCTCTCAATAGTTTGGGAACCACTGCTCTAGCTCCCTCTTGCACCTCTATGCAAGAACTTACTAAGTTACAGATATAAATACATATATTAAAAAAAAATTACCTCTGAAATAACTGGGAGAAGAGTTATTTATTGTCCAAGATATATTTCCATAATTAATCCTTTAAGTAATACACTAAAAAAAATTATCACATTGCACATTATCACCTTGTAACCTGTTCAATCCCTGTTTAATGACCACACCATGCATTTTTACACAAACTTTGTTATTCTTGCAAGACAAAAATAATGACCACTGAGGGAGGAGAGAAAACTTCTATTGACTAGAAGTTAAAGGGAACTGAGAATGGTGCTGTTCTAATAAACAGTGAGAACATACCTTTTTTCCTGCTCCAGTCTGTTGCTAGCAAATTACATCAGTGAGTTATCAGTAACATCTCAGCTACATTGATTCATAAAATCATTCATAAATGCAGCTCATGCTTGGGAACAGATTTTTTTTTTTTCTTCTTTAGCTGCAAATATTCAGAGGAGGACAAAACATATTATTACTTTATTATGCCAGCCATGTGTGTCTGGCCCTCTGAGAAAGAGCATACCAATTGTATTTCTTTATTATTTCAGAAATTTTGTTCTACCATATGCTTTTGTTCTGCCTGAAACCTCATGGGACTCTACCTCTGAGAGCACAGGCAAGCTGGGTCACTTCCACGAGCAACACCTGCAGGAAAGAGTGTCACAGGAAAACTGACACAATTGTCACCAAATTAATGTGTGTCAAACATGAAACCTTGTTACCTTGATACTGTCCTTTACGTAAGTTTTGTGATATATGTATTTCTACACTACAAATTCATCTGCACATCATTCTTGCAAGCAAGTCAGGCTTCTGATTCAAGCGCTGTGTCTTCAGGAAAAAGTCTAAAGTACAATACAAGAGAAAAGCAAATGTTCTGACTCAAAGACAAGCCTTTCCGAGTGCAGAAAGTAACACTGAGCAAAGCTTCCAGACAAATGCCTCCACTGTACTTGAGGCAGGATTTTTTCTTTAAGGCACTGCCTTATTTCCTTAATTGCTTAATTTTAAAGGTTGAAAACACTAGCTGGCTGCGATATTAGCAGCATTTGAATGGTGACTAATTCTAATGAGTATGCTAGTAGCAATGCAACACTACGACACGCCACACACATTTATGAGGCCGAAAGCGATAGCAATCAGCCTACATAGCTGCAGCCCCAGAGCCAAAGCAGCCACCCTGGCTCGTTAACCTCCACACTCTGCAGCGACGACCACTCGCAGCATTTTCCTCTCATTCTCACCCTTTCCCACCTATATTTCTAGGGACAAATTAAGACTTCTTTACTCCGGAGGGTGCCTCCACTAAAACCCATCGGAGACCCAGTGTCCGAGGAGCATGGATCACGAAGCTCGACGAGTAAAGCCCGGACTTTCGCCCACACAAGAGAAAGCGAGATGCGGCCCGCTTTGGCACGCCTGAAACCAGAGACGCTCACCACGGTGCATGCCTACTTTTTCAGTCCCTCCTTCCCTTTGTACGTGAGCTTCGTTAAGCCTCGGCTGTAACAGCGTTTCCTCTGCTGTCACCGCTTCCTGCCTCCCCCCCTGGTTCCCACAGCTGGGGTCCCGGGGCCGGGGGCAGCGCCGGCACTCCCGATCCCCCTAGCAGCGCGGGTGTCCCCACGGCGGGAGCGATGCTCGGCTCCCCGCTCCCCTGCCAGCCGCGGATGGAAAACGCCGGCCAAACGCGGGCGGGATGATTATTTTCTCCCTTTTTTTACCGCGACTTTCTCCACGACACGGGTGACACCTGCTCCCTCCTCCCGCCGCCCTGGGTGTCAGGCCCGGCCCTGCCCTGGCTTGCCCGAGCATCCCGGAGGGGCGGGTGCCCGCTGCTAGGGATCACGCCGGCGGGGACCGGGGATGCGGGATGTCACACCGAGCCGCCGCAGCGCCATCCCCCGCGCCCCGCCGGTCCTCGGCCTGCCCCTCTCCGGAGACGCGGGGAAGGAAGAAGGGAGGGGAGAGCAAAGCGAAGGGAGAACTCCGCGCTGAGGTGGGGCGCAATTCCATTCAGCCCGAGGCGAGCGTGAATCCCGAGCCCGAGGCGAGGTCGCCCCTCCGGTCCCCCCGCACTTACCCAGGGTCTTGACGGCGACCTGCCGGGTGAGCGGCGGCGGCAGGTTGACGCAGACCAGGTCGACGTCCTGGTGCAGCAGCACCTCGTCGATGCGGCTGGTGTAGAAGGGGACGCTCATCTCCTTGGCCAGCTCCTCCGCCTCCTCGGGCGTGCGGCCCCACAGCGCCTTCACGGCGAAGCCCTCCGCCTTCAGCAGCGGCACGATCACCCGCGCCGTCAGCCCGGTGCCGAACACCCCCACCCCGGGCAGCATGGCGGCGGCGAGGCGGGCGGCACGGCGAGGCGAGCCGCTCTCTCCTTCCCTCACCG
>NW_020955790.1:109801-112296 GCF_003031625.1 Empidonax traillii
TTCTTTCTTTCTTTCTTTCTTTCTTTCTTTCTTTCTTTCTTTCTTTCTTTCTTTCTTTCTTTCTTTCTTTCTTTCTTTCTTTCTTTCTTTCTTTCTTTCTTTCTTTCTTTCTTTCTTTCTTTCTTTCTTTCTTTCTTTCTTTCTTTCTTTCTTTCTTTCTTTCTTTCTTTCTTTCTTTCTTTCTTTTCTTTCTTTCTTTCTTTCTTTCTCTCCTTTTTTTTTCTGCCAGCGAAGCATCAGTATGAGAATCCCCTTCTCCATGGGTCTACTTACACAGTCCAAAAAAACATGGATTTGCTAAGGCGGCTTAGGAAGCTTTAGCTACTGCTGCCCAGCCCGTGGCATTTGTCCAGGGTCTCTGGAAGCCTGGCAGAAGCCCAGGCAGAGCAGCAAACAGCCCAGGCACAGAAAGTTAAATTTACTGTGGGCAGGACTCCTGCCTCCTTCTCAGACCTGGGATGCTGTTCTCTACATCTGTCTCAGGAACGCCTGGTTTGCTGAAGGCATGTCAGGGATTTCACCAGCAGGTGCATAGCATGAAACTCATGGAATCAGAATGGCTTTTGTTGGAAAGGACCTTAAAAGATTACATAGTTTCAACCCCCATGCCATCAGCGGGGGATACCTTCCACTAAACCAGGTTGCTCAAAGCCCCATCCAACTTGGCCTTGAACACTTCCAGGAATTCACATTCCAGGTTGCCACAGCTTCTCTGGGCAACCTGTTCCAGCACCTCACCACTGTCACAGTAAAAAATTTCTTCCTAATATCTAACCTAACCCCCATGTATCACTGTATGCCCTTGTAAAAACTCCCTTTCCAGAAGAGCAAAACTTCCAGAACCACCCCAGTGCACCATGCTAGATCCTGCTCATCCCACCTTTTCACCTGCACTCCTCAACCCAGAGGCTGCCAGATGGGCCCAAGAGTGGTCAAGGACTGCAGTGCCCTTTAGTCTCACACAGGTCTGTGCAGAGCTCGTTCCCACAGAGGTGAATCTCTGCCCTACCTTTGTGCACAGATCAGCTGGTCTGAGAGCAGAGTATCTCCTGTGAGTGCCACACTGCCACACCAGACCCTATCTCACTCTTTGGAAGAAAAATTATGAAACTTCCTGCTTCCACCCAGTTAAAGGGTAAGGATAAAGACAATTTTCCACATGTTGTCTTTTTTACCAGCTCCTAAGAGAAAGGAAGACAAGGATAAGGAAGGAAAGGGAGGAAGGAATGAGAAGAGAATGAAGGGAAAAGGAAAGACAAAAGAAATTAAAAACCTTTCCTTTATGAGACTCCTGGAAATGTGCCAAGGACAATGTTGCAAAAGTAATCCACCAGTGTTCAAAAAATTAGGCTTGGAAGCCAGCAGACTTCTCCCATACTCTGTAAAGAGGTGGGGTGTTGTTTTTTTTTCTTGCCACCATCTCACAGCAAACACTTCTGTATTACAAAAAGCAGAGACACTGAAAGGATCGTTGCGAGTTAAACATGTTTTGCTTTCCATGTGCTATTAATGCTGAAGTGAGGGAGATGGATGCTCTTTGGCTTCTGACAATTGAAACACAATCCAGACCCATTTGTCAGAGAACCACAGGAGTATTACCTTTCTTTAAAATACAAAGATTGCTTTGGGATTCTCCATCAGACGTTCAAACCTGTTCATACGGGGTGTTCCCAGGATAAGCAATTTGGAATATCTGTCTTGTCTTATTTGCTTGTCTGTGCATAATAAAAGAAACCATGAAAGTAGCCAGGTTACATGAACAGGGTGAGTACGTTTGAATTGGTTGAATAGGTTGAAGAAAAATAGACACTATGTGACTATTTAGTCATTATATAGCTTTTGTTATTTTAGTAGGGACAAGCCACTTTATGAAGATCTACGTAAGGTCACTGTTTAGAAGAATATTCAGTAAGGCATTCAAACTGGGTATTAAGAGTTAGGGAATGAAATTATACCTTCTGCTACATCAGTTGTTTCCCTAAAAAGAATCTTTCATTGCTTTACTTTTAATTTTTTTTCTCCAGTTAGGTTTGCAGAGTTAAACTTGGCAGTAGCCAAGTCAACCTCTGAGCAAGCCTGAATTACTGCATCTGCAGCAGCACTGTGTTCCCCCTCATTTGTTGCAGGGACTTTTGGGGGCACACTCCATACTGCTTGTACTGGAGTGGGGTCAAATCTTTCTCGGTTAATTATGTCAAATAGGGCCATCATACCACACCTGCTTGTCTTCATGAGCATCCAGAAGGATTGAGGGAACCACTGGCCTTTCAGGAACACAGGCTATGTCCTCACCATGATGTAGGTGACTGCAAACATGAATGAAAGCAGAATTTTTGCTCAAATCCACATCACTAGTGCTTCCAGTTACTTCTGATTTGAAGTACTATCAAATCTAGGCAAGATTTTTTGGTGCAAAACAAAAAAAGATTAAGACAACAAAGAAGTCCCTCACTTTGAAGGATGGATGTGTCTAACTAGGACTGGCGTTCTTTGGG